>NW_027223971.1:0-31311 GCF_028538775.1 Myotis yumanensis
TCTTTATGACATTTTTAAAACAGAGACATTATTTTCTCCATTTTAAACAAGAGGAAAATGAGATTCAGAGGGGTTTGTCATAGTTTCCAAATAATTTAAAATAATGCATGAAGAAGCCCCTGCCTCCTCAACAGCCTCTTCTTCCAGCATGCTCTCTTGAGAACATTCTTTTTCTTATAGTTCCTCTATCATTCCATTATTCCATACCTCAGGGCTTTCTCAGGGGTCTCTTCCTCCACCTGGACAACTTCACCCAATCTCATAACACCACCTTCATCAATTCCTACTCATTTTTCACACCTCAAGTCAAGTGTAATTTCCCCTAGAAAGATTTCCCTAACATGCAAGAGAGATTAGACCTCCCTTCTATTATTCACAGTACTTTGTATTCTTCTTCAAACTACTCACCAAAATTTTTCAACAGCTTAATATTAACTTATTTAATGTGTGTATATTATGGGATAGATTATAAGTTCTATGATGTCAGTGAAGGGAGTTTTAGGGATAGAAAATGCAGGTTTAGGGAGTTTTAGGAATAAAGAGGATCCATGGGGGAGGAATGCATATATGAGGGCTTGGAGCCTCCAGAAGGCGTACATTCACAGAGAAAAAAAAAAAAGGTGCCACATGGGCAAATCTTAATCTTCCTGGGAGATTAAGGCATTTAGTAATACAATTTTGGCTTAAAAATGTTGTTAATGTCATGGATTGGTAGAATCAACATCATTAAAAGTCCATACTACCCAAAACTACCTATAGATTCAATGCAATCCCCATTAAAACACCTATGGCGTATTTCAAAGACCTAGAACAAACTCTCAAAAAATTCATCTGGAATAAAAAAAGACCCTGAATAGCAACAGAAATCCTGAGAAAGAAGAACAAAGTTGGAGGGATCACAATATCAGATATCAAGCTATATTTACCAAGCCACAGTTCTCAAAACTGCCTGGTACTGGCACAAGAACAAATATACAGACCAATTGAACAGAACAGAGAACCCAAAAATCAACCCAAGCCATTATTCTCAATTAATATTTGACACATGAGGCAAGAGCATACAATGGAGTCAAGACAGTCTCTTCAATAAATGGTGCTGGGAAAATTGATCAGATACATGAAAAAAAATGAAACTAAACCACCAACTTACATCATACAAAAAATAAACTCAAAATGGATAAAGGACTTAAACGCTGAGTTGGGAAATCATAAAAATCTTAGAAGATTCCATAGGCAGCAAAATAGCAGACATATGTCGTACCGATATCTTTACCAATACAGCTCCTAGGGCAATGGAAACTGAGGAGAAAATAAACAAGTGGGACTACATAAAAAAAAAAAAAGCTTCTGTACAGCAAAAGAAACCATCAACAAAACAACAAGCAAGCCCACTGCATGAAAGAACATATTTGCCAATGCTATCTCAGATAAGGGTTTAATCTCCAAAATTTACAAGGAACTCATACAACATAACAAAAGTAAGATAAAAAAATCCAATAAAAAATGGGCAAAGGACTTAAATAGACACTTTTCCAAAGAGAACATCCAGAAGGCCAAGAGACATGAAAACATGCTCAAAGTCACTAATCATCCAAGAGATGCAAATCAAAAAAACAATGAGGAACCATCTCAATGAAGTACCACCTGTTAGAATGGCTATCATCAACAAATCAACAAAGGACAAGTGCTGATGAGGATGTGGAGAAAAAAGAACCCTCCTGCACTGCTGGTGGGAATGCAGACTGGTGCAGCCACTGTGGAAAACAGCATGGAGATTCCTCAAAGAATTAAAAATGGAACTCACATTTGACCCAGTGATCCCACTACTAGGAATATATCCCAAGAAACCAGAAACACCAATCAGAAAGGATATATGCACCCCTATGTTCATAGCAATACAATTTATAGTAGCTTAGATTTGGAAACAGCCTAAGTGCCCATCAGCCAATGAGTGGATTAGAAAACACTGGTACATCTACACAATGGAATACTATGCTGTTGTAAAAAAGAGACAACTCTTACCATTTGCAAAGGCATGGATAAAACTGGAGAGCATTGTGCTAAGTGAAATAAGCCAGTCAATGAAGGAACAATACCACGTGATCTCACTCATTCATGGATAATAAAGACCATTGAAACTTATGAACAAAAATAGATACAGAGGCAGAGCTGCCTCAAACAGATTGTCAAACTGCAGCTGGAAGGCCGGGGAGAATAGGGGAGCGGGAGGTGGGGGGGCGGGGTGAGAGATCAACCAAAGGACTTGTATGCATGCATATAAACATAACCAATGGACATAAGACACTGGGGGGTGGGGGAGGCCAGGGGATTGTCAAGGGCGGGGGGCGGGAGACATATGTAAATACACTTTGTAATACTTTAAGCAATAAAAGAGTTTTTTAAAAAATAATAAATAAATAAATAAATAAATAAATAAATAAATAAATAAAAAGAGTGATATTGGAGCCTTTAACTGCCAGCCCTTAGACGACCATACTTGAATTTCTTATTGGGTTTTAATGACCATACATAAGTTAAAGGATCTTGCAAACCATGTAGTACCTTCTGACTTTTGACTGTCTAAACCAGTGGTTGCCAACCAGTGGTCCGTGGACCAGTGGTGGTTCCTGAAGTCCAAAAGTTTGGTGACGGCTAAATTCCAAACAGTGAAATTATTTATGTACCCAGTGCATTTGTGCCATTGTAGGGCATGCTCTCTATTTTTTTCCTAAATAAATTCTTTCCTGGCCAGCAGAGGAATTAGGGTTACTCCCAGTCAGACAGAACGTTTTATACAAGAAGCATGTCCCTGGCTTTCTGAGGAAGGAACTGTTAATTTAGAAACTTGGAAGCCGGTCCATCCTTGCTGTTTGACACAGTCGCTGCAAGGAAGAAACATCGCCACGGCATATGGCATATGTTTCAAGGGACCTGGCGTATATGGCATACTGTTCTTATTATGTTTTCTCAGTTGGTGCTACGTGCTTTAACCAAGGTCACCTCTCTGAGAAAGGTTGTTTCCCCAGGTAGGGATATTCCCCTGAAGTTAGGGAGGGAATAAAACCCCTTAACTAAATGCCAGGCGGGTGGTTAATCCCTTCAACTATGACCAATCACCCTTAAGCTACATAATCTTTCCTCCCTGGAATGGAGACAAGAAACGCCCTAACCTTTGGAATGGAAATTGACAGGATTAAAATCAACTGGTATAAATACAGATGTAACCAGGCAATAGAACACAGAACTTGGGCTGGAGATCCTGGCTAGAGAACCTGGCTAGGCTGCTGATCAACTGAATGCTGTCTCCGTGTCATTTATTCTTCACTGACTCTGTCCACACCTTTAGGGACCCCTGGACCTGCTGGGGCTGGACCCCAACATCTGGCACCCTTTGAGAAAATAGTAAAAGCGGGCCAATCAAAAAATGGGCAAAGGATCTAAACAGGCACCTTTCAAAAGAGGACATTCAGAAAGCCAAGAGACATATGAAAACATGCCCAAAGTCACTGATCATCCGAGGGATGCAAATCAAAACAGCAATGAGGTACCACCTCACACCTGTCAGATTGGCTATCATCAACAAATCAACACAGGACAAGTGCTGGAGAGGATGTGGAGAAAAAGGAACACTCGTGCACCGCTGGTGGGAATGCAGACTGGTGCAGCCACTATGGAAGACAATGTGGCGTTTCCTCAAAAAACTAAAAAGTGGAACCCCCATTTGATCCTGTGATCCCACGTCTAGGAATATATCCCAAGAAACCAGAAACACCAATCAGAAAGGATATATGCATCCACATGTTCATAGCAGCACAATTCACCATAGCTAAGATCTGGAAACAGCCTAAGTGCCCATCAGTAGATGAATGGATTAGAAAACTGTGGTACATTTACACAATGGAATACTATGCTGCTGTAAAAAAGAAGGAACTTTTACCATTTGCAACAGCATGGATGGGCCTGGAAAGCATTATGCTAAGCAAAAAAAGCCAGTAGGAGAAAGATAAATATCACATGATTTCACTCATTTGTGGGATATAATGAACAACATATACTGATAAACAAAAATATATCCAGAGACAAAGAAACACTGAAAAGAGACCTTCCAACCTCAGAGAGGTTAAGAGATAAACCAAAGGACTTGTATGCATGCATATTAGCCTAACAATGGACAAGGACACTGGGGCTTGCAGGCTTGTCCTGGGGGGCGGGTGTAGCTGGGGGTTGGTCAAATGAGGGGAGGGGAGACATATGTAATACTTTAAACAATAAAAAAATATTGTTAATGATCAGCAATATAAATAATGTCTTAGCCCTAACCGGTTTGGCTCAGTGGAGAGACTCTCGGCCTGTGGACTAAAGGGTCCCCCAGGTTCGATTCAGGTCAAGGGCATGTACCTTGGTTGCAGGCACATCCCCAGTGGGAGATGTGCAGGAGGCAGCTGGTCGATCTTTCTCTCTCTTATTGATGTTTCTAACTCTCTATTCCTCTCCCTTCCTCTCTGTAGAAAAACAATTATATATATAATAAAAGAGAAACATGGTAATTAGGCATACATCCTCTACCCTTCCCATTGGCTAATCAGGGTGATATGCAAATTAACTGCCAGCCAAGATGGAGGCCGGCAGCCATGCACTGAAGCGAACAGGGAGGCTTGCTTGCTCTAGTGACTGTGGACTCCAACATTCCCCGCCTGACTTGCTGGCCTCTCAGCTGCAACTCTAAGCAACTCTGTTGCAAATATAGAAGCTAAACAAAACCCCAGAAACCTGCTTTATTCAGCCAGGCTTCAGCCAGCCGAACCGCAACATTGTACCAAATACAGAAAGTAAACAAAGGCCAGAAACTTGCTTTCAGCAGCCGATGCCTCAGAGCTAAAGCTGGCCCAGAATAAAAAAGAAAGAAAGAAAAAAAGGAGCGGTTGGGAGCTTCAGTCACCCGCCAGCCTAAAAACAGCCCTCAGCCCCTCACCCAGACTGGCCAGGCACCCCAGTCGGGACCCCCACCCTGATCCAGGACACCCTTCAGGGAAAACCAGCCGGCCCCCACCCATGCACCAGGCCTCTATTCTATATAGTAAAAGGGTAATATGCCTCCTGGCACCGGGATCAGCGTTACAGGGGGCAGTGCCCAAACCCCCTGATCCCTCTGTGGCTCTGTGTGTGACAGGGGGCGGGGCCACAACCTCCCTATCCGCCCAACTCTGTTCGTGACAGGGGAAGGCGCCCCAAACCCCTGATCAGCCCTGCTCTGTGCCTGATGTGGGGAGCTCCCCAACCCCCTGATCGCCCTGCGGCTCTGTGTGTGACAGGGTGCAGCGCCCCAACCCCCTGATCGGCCCTGCTCTGTGGGTGATAGAGGGCAGCGTTCCAACCCTGCCCCCCCCACACACACGGGCCCTGCTCTGTGTGTGATGGGGTAGAGCCATAACCTCCCCATCGGCCCTGCCCTGAGTGTGACAGTGGCGGCACCCCAATCCCCTGATCCATCCTGCTCTGTGTGTGACAGGAGGCGGTGCCCCAACTTCCCTATCAGCCCTACTCTGTGAGTGACAGGGGGGAGCTCCTTAACCCCCTGATGGGCCCTGCTCTGTGTGTGACAGGGGGGAGCTCCTCAACCCCCTGATCGGCCTTGCTCTGTGTGTGACAAGGTACGGAGCCCCAACCCCCCCTGATGGGCCCTGCTCTGTGCATGACAGGGGGCAGCGCCCCAACTCCCCAATCGGCCCTGCTCTGAGCCCAACCAGGGGCTGCACCTAGGGATTGGCCTGCCCTCTGCCACCCAAGAGCAGGCCTAAGCCAGCAGGTCGTTATCTCCCGAGGGGTCCCAGACTGCGAGAGGGCACAGGCCGGGTTGAGGGACCACCCCTCCCTGCCAAGTGCACACATTTTTGTACACCGGGCCTCTAGTATATATAAAATAATGTCTTAATTTTTGGTAAGACAAAAACTACATTAAATTAGTGCATTGTTGTTAGCACAAGAATATCAAATGGGTTGCACGTTCAGCATAGACACAGACGGTATTCTAGAATATTAATTTCTCATTCAAAATAACCTTAAGTAACCACAAAGGAGTCACATTCTCTAGAATTATCTTGATTTTGTATAGTATAACAAATGACTACAGTCCTATAGGGTTCTCATTTGCCAATGGTGGAACAAGTAAACATATTTCATTCTGAGCACAAAATGTTTCCGTGCAACTCTAACCACTTCAGACCCAAATGATCACTTATAGCAATCTATGGACAGGCATTTCCTGTAAGCTACATCACAATTGAGCATCTATTTGTATACATTTTTGCCACTGCCATGTATTTGAAGACTAACTAAAACAAAGGAAAGGCACATTAATCTATTTTTACACATATACAATAAAATATTGAGGTAAAGTCCATGTGATAATTTCAACTGTTGCTGGCAGCCCAGAAAAGCTTATGTAGAACAAAGGTCATATCAGTTTCAATTTGGAGAGAAAGTTCTTTAAAACTCTAGAGCATCATCTATCTAGAGAAATATCTTAAAATATTATTTATAATTATTATTAATTTTAATGTATACTGGTTATGATAATGCAGTAAGTTCCCAATGTCATGAATAGATTGTGTAAATTTAAGTGAAATAACATATAATGATACCAGTTTTACCATAGGATAGTTTATATAGATAATTCAAAAATTAAGTCCTAGGGCATATTGTCAACGTTATAACAAAGCTACAGTGAATGAAACAATGTTATATGAGGATCTGCTGTACTTATGGGCTAAATATGTGACACAAGGCTTAATGTATATTTACAAGATAGTGATATAGCCTGTATGATGCTTGTTACAATTACAACGTATTACCTCACATCTCCAAGTTCACACTTTGGTATACATACTTTATCTCAAAATAGGCCTTTCAAGCACTTTTTCCCTAGTGAGCATGATTTTAAACTTTGTCAGTAGAAGGTGCTGGAGGGACATAGCCGGAGAGAAGGGGGCTTTTCTCTAGGTTAGGAAAAGTGGTATTTTGTTTTTTTCTTGCTCCTGCCACGCTCTCTGACAAAAGGCATGTGTCTAGGGACACATCGAGTCCAAATTCTTCTGCCAGGGACTTGACCCCTTTGGACACGGGAATTGGAAGTGGCCCGAGGTAGGCAGGGGGGCAGGGGGTCATGCTTTATTGCCAACAGAGCAGCCAACAACTGGCTGGTCAGGGGCACCTTATATACTCAAATAAAAGAGGCCTCATGCCAATTAGTAACATCTGTGCTACAGTAACATAAGTAGGTTATAGAAGGGTGCGCCTGAGCAGTACATATAGTGCTCCTGCTGAGTCATTGCCCTCGTGCATGAGTGTGGCAAATGGGCCTTTAACATAGTAATACTGCTGTATCACTGCCCTTGCACATGCGTATGGCAAATGGACCTTTAATATCTGGCGTACTCTGGTCAGGCCCCAAAGGAACTTTGATGTTGCTCTATCCCATTGGTGGGCAAACTCATTAGTCAACAGAGCCAAGTATCAACAGTACAACGATTGAAATTTCTTTTGAGAGCCAGATTTTTTAAACTTAAACTATATAGGTAGGTAAATTGTTATTAACTTAATTAGGGTATTCCTAAGGCTTAGAAGGAGCCACGCTCAAGGGGCCAAAGAGCCGCATGTGGCTCACGAGCCGCAGTTTGCCGACCACTGCTCTATCCCACCCCGGCAACCAGAGCACACAACCCCAGCTCAGAGTGTTTCCCCAGCTTGCTTGATATTTATCAACTAGCTTTCGCAGGGCAATCCAACTTCATGGTTCAAACTAGTTCTGAACTGGTTTGGCCAGGAGGTGGGTGGAATAGGTCCTAAGTATGTCCTTCCTTAGGTACATTCCCTTACCTCCAAGAAAAGGCAGAGAAATCTATTAAAGTACACATTAGAGTTCTCTTTTCATCTTTATAGTTATGATTTTCTCATAGCTTAATAATCCTTTATATTAAACTTCTTTAAGTTACTGTGTGGCTCTCCTGATTTGACTGACTAGGCCAATACATAGTCTATATACTATATAATACAGGACATTTTCAAAACGTATTATTATATTACATTATATATTCATGTAAAGACCTTGATCTGGAGTCTAATTCAAAATTATAAACTTATAAAATAAAAACATCATACACATAATGGTCATATGCCTTATTTCAGTGCATTACAGAGAGCTTTATATAAAAATAGGTAGGTCATATTTTTCCACTATAAAACACTGCTATTTAGAAATAAGTATAAAAACAACTCCTTTCATGTAAATAGCAAATGACCTTAAAGTTAAAGCCTTTGTAAATATGTGCACATGAAAAACATTGAGATTCAATTTCTATATCTATAGCCTTCAGTTATTATTCTTATCAAAGATTAGGAAGAAAGTATAATATATGTTTCTTAAAAGTTATAAAAATAGATACATTTTATTAAAATTATATTAGCACAACTGATTTACAATTTTTTAAATTATTTACAGTGATGTAATTGTCTATTACAGTGATTCCCAAAGTGGGCGCTACCGCCCCCTGGTGGGCGCTGCAGCGATCCAGGGGGGCGGTGATGGCCACAGGTGCATTTGTTTTAACTTTTTTTGTCTTACCTTTCTATTCTGAGTTCAATAAATAGTTTCATAATTTCAAACTTCAATGTTTCTAATTTACACCTTTCTTTACTACATTTTATGAAAAAGGTAGAAACATTAATACATATATCTTTCTGTTTAATTGCTATTAAAATTTTAAAAAAAATTAATTTCCAGGGGGCGCTGAGTAATATTTTTTCTGGAAAGGGGGCGGTAGGCCAAATGAGTTTGGGAACCGCTGGTCTATTAGCTATTGTATAGCAATTGTTTTCTAACCCATCTAGGACTTGGTAGTGCCAGCAAGAGTTTAGATTGGATATGAATGGGAGACTAAAAACCAACATTGCCATTAAATCTGTTCTTGGAAATTGAATAAGAATCAAGTGATGGGGATCCAGCCAGGCTGGCAAAGCATTTTTTTTTTCTGGAGAATAAAACAGGGAGTAACATGCGATAATGGATCATGACTGGTAAGCAGACATGCAGGCCATTATGCTGGTGCCCAGGAAGCCCAACAAGATCACAAGACGTAGATGCTGAGTAACGGAATTAATGTAAGGCAGCTGAGGACTCTAGAGAGGATTATAGAAATGCCAAAGAAATTACAAAGAAGTAACATAATTCTTGATTCAGGGCTCAAAATTTCAAGATGGATTAGGATGCAGAATATACAAGAACATGGTGGGACTAAAATCCTGGGTGGAGAGGGGAAATGTGTAGAAAATCCAAACCAGGTCCCAGACATGAGACTAAGAGGAAACAGAGAGTCAGTTACTTGACATAGAATATAGGATGGCTTTAATCTAAAAAACAAATCCAGGAAGGAGAATGTGACTACAAGAAAAGAGTAGAGTTAGCAAAAAATTACCTTAGTGTGGAAATGCTAATTTGCTGGGTTAGAGTTTTTAAAATGTATCTGACTAGAATTTTTCTTGATCCTGGGGCTGTGCTCTACTCAGGATGGTGTGAAATTAAGTGTTTTTTGTTATAATTATAAGGGATGACAGTGAATAAGGGCTGAGAACTAGGTAGGGCATCAAATACTCATCACAGAAATAATGCACTTTTATGTTAATGTCCACTAAGAATTAAAATTCACCTAAGTTTATTATCTTCATATGTGAACAGAGTCTCCTCTACTATAAAAAATAGTAGAAGACAATGAGATAAAAGGAAAGAAACAGAATAAAAGACTAATTAGAAATGTATTTGATTTTTAGAAAGTTGATTACTTGATTTCTAAACATTATATAAGATAGCAATATATAAAAAAATTTCACTTTTTCAGGACAATGAGGTATAGTGGAAATAAGAGGAAGACATGGGTCCTGTTTGTGCAGCCCAGCCCCACCCCCCATAAAATTACAGGAACTTGTGCAAATCACTTCATTTGTCCTTGCCATAACTTTATCTATTAAATATTTATCTTTTAAAAGAGAAGGTTGGTGTTCCACTTATCTCTTGCTATGGAATGGATGACTACAAAACTTAGTGATAAAAATTCTATAAGCATTCTACTGTATCCCACAATTTTTTTAAATTTTATTTTTCAGCTACAGTTTGCATTCAATATTATTTTGTTTTAGATTTAGTTGTACAGCATAGTGGTTAGACAATCATATCCCTTACAAAGTGATCCCCCCGGTATTTCAAGAGCCCACCTGTACCATACATAGTTTTTACAATATTATTGACTATATTTCCTATGCTATAGTTACATTCCCATGACTATTTTCTAACTACCAACCTGTACTTCTAAACCTCCTCACCTTTTTCACCCAATCCCCCATAACCTCTCTCCTTTGGCAACCATCAGTCTCTTCTCTCTATATATTTTTCAATATATTTTTTATTGATTTCAGAGAAAAAGAGAGAGGGAGAGAGATATAGAAACATCAATGAGGCGAGAGAATCATTGATTGGCTGACTCCTGCATGTGCCCCACTGGGGATGAAGCCCACAACCTGAACAGGTGCCCTGATCAGGAATCGAACCTTAACCTCCTGCTTCATAGGTCGAAGCTCAACCCCTGAGCCACTCCTGCCAGTTCTCTTCTCTATATTTATGAGTATGTATTTATTTTGTTTTTTCATTTATTTTGTTCTTTAAATTTCACATTTAAGTGAAAAGTATGGTATTTGTTTTTCTCTGCTGAGTTATTTCACTTAGTATAATAAATACCCTTTAGGCCCATTCATGCTCTGCAGATGGTAAGATCTAATTATTTTTTTATGGCTGAGCAATATTCTGCTGTATATAAGTACTACTACTTTTTTATCCACTGTCTGTTGATGGGCACTTGGGTTTTTCCATATCTTGGCTATTGATTTATTCCACTGCAATAAACATGCGGGCGCCTATATTCTTTCACAGTAGCATTTTGGTTTTCTTTGGATATATATCCAAAATTGGAATCACTGGATCACAAGGCAGTCCATTATGAATTTTTTGAGGAACCTCCATACAGTTTTTCATAGTTGGTTGCACCAATTTGCAACTCCATCAACAGTGTCCAAGGGTTCCTTTTTCTCCACATCTTCACTAACACTTGTTGTTTGTTGATTTATTGACAATAGCCTTTGTGACAAGTGTGAGGTGATATTTCATTGTGGTTTTGATTTTCATTTCTCTGATGATTTGTAATGTTGAGCATCCTTTCCAATGTCTATTGGTCTATTGGCCATTTGTATATCACCTTTGGATAAATGTCTATTCAGGTCATCCAGCCAATTTTTAATTGTGTGACCCACAAATTTTGTGGGTCAGGACTTACAGCAGAACTCAGCTGAATAATTCATTTTTTCCAGATGGCATAATGGAGGTTACTAGATGATTTTCAATTGTTAAATGGTCTGGATTGGAAGGTAGAAATTTCATACTCATATTTATGGTTCTTGGAAGGTAAGTATATCTGAAAGGCTGATTTCAGCTGTATTTGTCAATAAAATACCTAAAGGTGGTTTCTTCAGTATGGCAACCTCAAGATGATCATATATCTTACATCATGGTCAGGATATCAAGAGTAATTTTTCCAGTGAAGGAGGTGAAAGTTACTTGGAATTTTATAATCTAGTATCATTTCTGCCATATTCTATTGGTTGTAGCAGTTCTAACCATGCACTACAGAGTGTGGCAAAAGTAGGATTACAGATGTGAGCACATGAAACATAGTTTATCCTTGTATTATTATTCATTAACTAGAGGCCCGGTGCACGAAATTCATGCATGCATGGGGGGGGGTCCCCTCAGCCCAGCCTCTACCCTCTCCAATCCAGGACTCCTTGGGGGATGTGCAACTGCCAGCAATCGAACATCCCTCTCACAATCCTGGACCGCTAGCTCCTAACTGCTCACCTGCCTGCCTGCCTGATTGCCCCTAACTGCCCCCCCTGCCAGCCTGATCACCCCCAACTGCCCCCCCCCCCCGGCATGGTTGCCCCTAACTTCCCTCCCTGCCGGCCTGGCTGCTCCATGCAGCCTGTTTGGTCATCTGTTTGGTTGCAATGGTCGCTTAGGCTTTTATATAGATAGATTATTGTGCAAACAACTGTAAACCTACTTTGGCCTGACCCTGTATCTAGAGGGAACAATTACAGACCTGAATACCCACTAGAGAAGTTATAAATAATTTGTTTTCATGCTTAAAACCACCACCATCTATGTCCTGCACACAAAATTTCATGACCTTTATCATAAAAGAACCACCAAAATCTTATGCTAGGAAGTTCAGGTACAAGGTCCAGGATTTCATCATCTAAATCAGGTGCAACTATAGAAGTACTTTGGTTTCATTTCCTTGAATAAAGTTGCTCTTCAGACCTGTCAAATAAAGATACAAATTACCCATCTCCCACCTACCTAATGCCCAAAGATGAGACAGTCATGAGATAACTATAGTAAACACTTCTCTTCCAAGTGGGGAAAAAATTAGAGACACAGAATAATCACTTTGCTACAGCGATTTTTAAACACAGTCTGGTAGCCCTAGCTGCTTTGGCTCAGTAGATAGAGCATCAGCCTCCAGACTGAAGGGTCCCAGGTTCAATTCCAGCCAAGGGCACATGCCATGGTTGTGGCTCGATCCCCAGTAGAGGGCGTGCAGGAGGCAGCCAATCAATGATTCTCTCTTATCATTGATGTTTCTATCTCTCTCTCCTTGTCCCTTCCTCTCTGAAATCAATAAAAAATGTATTTTTAAACACAGTCTGTTAGAAATGTTCATTCCCCTAATTGAGGCTCATTCTTGATCTCTACTGGCTGAGCTCTACTGTCAGTGCCCTAGATTTTATCTTTACCTTGAGACCAACTCTTACCTTGAGGATAATTTGCTTGCTGGAAAGCTTGTTCTAAGCCCTTTACATTCACTTTATATTCTAATAACATTTGGTGTTTAGATCATCTCTTTTCTCTTATGTTATTAGTCAGCTGGAAGAAACCAGGTGGCACCTTCAATACTTTGTCCAGAAATCATCTTAGCTAGATTATCAAGTTAATTAAGTACATTTTCTATTTTCCAGGTTTCCTTGGGTGGCAGTATTACCAAGCTTTCTGTCAGTATAATTTTTAAAATTTCCTTCAAGTCCTCTATTTTAGTCACTTCAAGTTTGTCAGGCTTTTGCCTGTTGTCCCGTCCTCAAACCAAAATCAGACCATTTAGATTTTGTAATGTTAGCACCTCACCTCTAGGTACTAAATTCCATTCATCTATTGCTGCCTTAAAAAAAAAAAAATCCGCCCCAAACTTAATTGTCTATAATAACAATCATTGTATTTTATCCTACAATTTTATTATCCTATATAATAAAAGGCTAATATTCAAATTGTCCCCTAGTCCAGGAGTTCAACTGGAGTTCAACCAGGGGGTGGGGCCGGCCAGCCAACCATCCACAGTCCCTCCTCCTGGCTGGCCCCACCCTCAATCACCCCCTACCCCTATCCAGGCAGGCCAGCTGGATGCCACCCATGCACAAATTTGTGTACTGGGCCTCTAGTATCCCATAATTATATGAATCAATAATTTGGAAACATTCAAATGGGTGGTTTTTTTCTTTGACGGAATTTGTTCAGAGGTTTTCAGCTGGCAGATGGACTGGAATGGAGGAACCAAAACAACTTCAGTCACATGATGATTCATTGGGAAAGTTAGGAAGGTTAAACATGACTTTATCAACTAGAATTATACAGGTGACCTCCCCAACATGGCAACCATCTCAACGTAGTGGCTAAGAGCTTCAAGAACAAAAGTTCTAGCTATTCCTTATCAAGAGGAGGGGTGAAAATAAATTGTGATCCTGGTTTAAATATGCCAAAATTGGGCTAGATTATCATTAGCATCTTTTTTGTTTCTGAATTATCTGTTTCAAAATGAAGACTTAGAATGGATATGAAATAAAAGGAAAAACATTTCAACTTTTCACAAGCTATAAGCTACACCTGCTGAAGCACTAAATAGTCTACAACATTCACCTTTGAAAAGATTTAATCCAAAGATAACTGTAGGTGATAAGGACATTTATAGCTGAGATTGGATGGAAAATATCTAAAAATATATAACTTTATATCTATAGATCTATAAAAATGGCTGTATTGCTTATAACCTCTTGTCATGAAGTACTTTTTTTTCATTAAAGCCTATAAACAAAACTGAAAAACAGCACATTTAAGTTGTATTTTCATTTATTTTGATATGAAAAACATTACAGCCAGACAAGTTTTAACGTAGATCATTATTTAAGATAAAGCTACCACAATCAATAAATGATATTCTCCTCTTGTTATGGTTCTATGTGATACCTAAATAACAAATGGGAATAATCTAAGAGATCATTTGATTAAATTCTTTCAGCCACAGATGAAAGAATTGAGCCAGAGAGAGACTCTGAAACTCATTCAAGGTCTCTTAGCTAATTAATGGGGAGCCAAGGGCTTTTTCTATGATCATGGTGCTAACAGTTACAACAGCACCCCTGGGAGGAATATGCTTCTCAAATGACATGACATTTTCTTGCAGTTCATGCTTTCATCAATTTTCTTTGACAACTATTTATTCATCTGCTCTACATAATTTTTAGAATAACCTTATTGAATTGAAACACATTCTAATTAGGTTGAATTAGTAAAAATTTACTGTTTCAGCACATTTTAAAAAGAATAATAATAGATGACATTATAAGCATATTTTTTAGACATAGTGAGGAATTGGTAAAGAAAGTTCATTGCTGTATTTCACACAGCCAGTATTTAAGGAATTGTAGTTTTATTGTTGTTAATTTTTGATATGGAAAGCTATCTTAAACCCTATTTGCCTTTTATCCTAATTAGGAAATATTTTCTAAACCACTCTGAAATGCAAGCATACCATATGGGTTTGAATATTTCCAGTGATCAGTGTTGATTTCTGGAAAAAAATTTGGTATAATAATTATAATTATTATTATAACCTATCTTATAAAAATTGATATATGTCTCTAAGAAATATTTTTTAAATGTCAGTCTATATACCATCATAAAATATGTCAACAGCTTTTTTTAAGATAAATATTTTCAAATATTTGAAGAAAAGTATTAGAGTGTGACTATGTATTTTATAATTCAAATATATACAATTCCCTCAACTGACAAAGATTCTAAAACAGTAGACATGTAAATGAATGAGGATGAACTACACTTGATGCCCACATAAGAGGACAGTGTTGTGGGCTCCATTTGCCTTGCCTTTATTCTTTTTCTCTCTATTCTTCAAATGGAATGCTCTTGTCAATTATATTTTTGAATTTCCTTTTTTATTTGAAATACTTTTATGATTTGCATATATTTATATAAAACTGATATATATATATATATATATATATATATACATATATATGAAATAGTTGTCTTTACTTGCCATTGTACATTCAGGAGGCAATATTTTTAAATGCTAAGATTTGAAAAATGGGACTTTTACAATGCTCATGCTTACATGTTATGCCTCAAGATCCCAAGATCCCACGAAATTATTGAGAATAAACAGTTCCAAACTGGGGACAAAGTTTGCATTTGTAGGGCCACACTTCTAATCCTGAGATTTTTTTTTTAAAGGGAGTTTCCATTTTAATGGAATGAAAGTAGTTTTGAACTGAGAAGAATAACGCAGTGTTCTCAGAAAATATGTAATTACCTGTAAAAGTTATTCCTTTTAATAGGCATGGTCACTTTGCCTGCTCCTTTAATGCTACCAGCATTATGGAATAATTGCATTTACTAAGGCTATAATACTATCTGACATTTGTTTTTCCTCATGACATTATCCCAGGACTCCATGGCTACCAATAATAGTGGATTAAGGAGTGAGTTAGTTGCTCTAGGTGTGTTGTGTTTTCTAAGTCAACTATATTCATTCTTCGTGTACATATCCTTTACACCATTGGTCACATGCAGAAAAGTTATTTTTCTATAGATCGGTCATCTCTTATTATTAAAGTTCTATAAGGATAAAGATTCTGATTTATAGAGTTTTGTAACTAATAAAGTGAATCTACTTAAGTGAAAAGCAGATAACTCAAGATAAATATTGGATATACTTGTGAATGCTTTTGTATTATTTAAAGACACTTTTAAAATTGTATTTATTTATATCATATTTATTGTTGAGAGTATTACAGATGCCCCCCCTTTTTTTTTCTCCCTTGTCCCTCACCACCAAGTTCCCACTCCAACCCAGGCCTTTACCACCCTATTATCTGTTTTCATGGGCAATGCATATATGCATATAAATTCTTTGGTTAATTTCTTCCTGCAAACCCTCCCCCATCCTCTCTCAGATTCATCAGTCTGTTCCATGCCTCTGTTTCTATTGTATTTATCTGTTTATTGTAATCATCAGATTCCACATAAAACTGAGATCATGTGATATTTGTCTTTCCTGACTGGCTTATTTCACTTTGCGCAATCATCTCTAGGTCCTTCCATGCTGTCTCAAAGGGTAAGAGATCCTTCCTTTTTAACAGCTGCATAGTATTCACTTGTATAAAGGTCCCACAGCTTTTTTATCCATACATCTACTGTTGGGCACTTGGGCTGTTTTCAGATCACAGCTATTTTAAACAATGCTGCTATGAACATAGAGGTGCATATATTATTTCTGATTGGTGTTTCAGGATTCTTAGGATATATTCTTAAAGTGGAATGAGTTTCGGGATCCTTAGAATATATTCTTAGAAGTGGGATCATTTTTTATATTTTTAACAAACTTCCCACTGTTTTCCATAGTGTCAGCACCAGTCTACATTCCCACCAGCAGTGTAATAGGATTCCTTTTCCCCCACAACCTAAGTAGCACTTGTTGTTCATTTATTTATGGTGGTCATTCCGGTAGGTGTGAGGTGGAACCTCATTGTCATTTTAATTTGCATATTTCTGATGATTAGTGACTTTGACCATTCTTTTTCATGTCTCTTAGCCATATTCTTCTTGGAGAAGTGACTATTCAGGTTCTCTGCCCATTTTTTGTTTGGGATTTTTATCTTCCTTTTTTTTTTTAGTTGTATAAATACATTATATATTTTGGAGATAAATACATTATCAGATGTATCATTGAAAAATATGTTCTCCCATATGGTGGGTTCCCTTTTCTTTTTTATGTTGGCTTCTTTTGCTGTACAGAAGCTTTTTATTTTGATGTAGTTCCATTTGTTTGTTTATTTGTTTATTTATTTATTTATTTATATTTTGCTTTATTTCACTTGTCCTAGGCTATGTATTGATGAAAACTCTGCTACGTGATATGTCTGATATTTTGTTGCCCATGTTTTCTTCTAGGATTTTTATGTTTTTATGATGATTTACATGTAAGTCTTTTATCCATTTTGTGTTTATTCTTATGTATGGTGTAAATTGGTAGTATAGTTTCACTTTTTTTTGCATCTGCCTGTCCAATTATCTCAACACCACTTACAGAAGAGACCTCTCTTTACTCCATTGTGTCCTCCTGCCAGTTTTGTCAAATATTAATTGAGCACCTAGGGGTGTTGGGGCACAATGGCAGGTCAAGGCAGCATGGCAGGTAGGCCAGGCACTCTGTGTCAAGTTGATCTCCCAGGTGCACCAGTTTAGGCTCATTGGGCCACAGTATAAGTCCGTGCAGACAGCAACTGGTCTTAGAGGTGGGGCCTTGCACACCTGTCTGCGGTCTCCTTAAGCTGGCTCACAGCCACTCCCCGCAGCCTCCTCCAGAGTAGGACACTGAGGATCCTCCAAAACAACTGCTCTCCTATCTCAATGTGAGAGAAGCACCCAGTGAGCACCTCACGGTGGTGCCTGAACTACCAGCCTGGATTTCCCACAATGACAGGGAAATACCCTCCCACGTTCACATCCATGCACACTCTCCCTTGCACACACTCACCCAGTCACACTCTCACCCTCACTCTGGTCCTGCCCACTGAAATGTTCAAAACTCATTTTAAATCTCTGTTGCCTAGAGGTGGATGCTACTCCATTTAAGATCTGACCACTGCATGATACTATTGTATAATTTCTTCTTTCAAAATATCAAGTATATATTTTTTCACTGACATAAAGGTAGTATATATATATATATATATGTATATATTATATATATATATATACATATATATATATATATATATATATATATATATATATATATATTAGAGGCCCGGGGCACAAAAATTTGTGCACAGGCCGGGGGCCGGGGGGGGGGGGGGGGGGCGGGGGGGCGTGTCCCTCAGCCCCACTTGTGCCCTCTCCCAGTCTGGGACCCCTCAGGAGATAACGACCTGCTGGCTTAGGCCCGCTTCCAGGTGGCAGAGGGCAGGCCCAATCCCTAGGTGCCTGCCCCGCAGCCCCTGGTCGGGCTCAGAGCTGGGCCAATTGGGGAGTTGGGGCACTGCTCCCTGTCATGCACAGAGCAGGGCAGATTGGGAGGTTGCAATGCCACCCCCAGTCACAATTAGGGTAGGGCTGATTGAGGGGTTGTGGCACCGTCCCCTGTCACACTCAAGGCAGGGCTGATGGGGAGGTTGTGGCGCCACCCACTGTCACACACAGAGCAGGGCCGATCAGGAGGTTGGGGTCCCCAGAGGCCTCGCTGCTCCGTTGATCCCGGTGCCTGTGGAGACCTCACGCTCCACTGTTCCTGGGGCCGTGAAGCCTCTCGGCTCCGCTGATCCCAGTGCCAGTGGAGGCCTCTCGGATCTGCTGATCCCGAGGCATGAGGACTCGAGGCTCTGCTTGACGCTGGTGCTGGGAGGCCTCAGGGCTCCGCTGATCCCGGTGCCTGGAGTCCTTGTGGCTCTGCTGATGCCAGTGCTTGGAGGCCTCACAGCTTCGCTGATCCCAGGGCAGTGAGGCCTCCCTGCCCGGTGGCTTCGGGGCTGTCTGGCTTTGCTCTACCACTTGGAGCCTGCGTATGCAAATTAACTGCCATCTTTGTTGGCAGTTAATTTGCATATCACCCTGTTTAGACAATGGGAAGTGTAGAGGAGGTACATTAATTACCCTTTTTGTCTTTCATTAGATTAGTTATAGTATTTTAAGATAACATATATATATTATTTGATACTGCATTATTCACAGCTAAAATTCTCAGACTTTATTTCCATGATTTTTCCATGTACTTTAATCATATGTTTCTCAATTTCCCAAATGTTAAATTTAATACCAACTATTCATCCTGTGTACTTTTGTCCTTGGTATCATTTATAGCAATATAACTATAATAGTAATATAACTTTGGGCTTTATTTTATTAACCATAAAACATTTCTGTGATTTAAGTCTTTCATTTATCTTTCAAAAGTTGAAACTCAAACCTATTACCTGCAGACAATCTTGTCTATTGGACATGAGTGGTCTCTTTTACCGGCCACATGTAAATTTCATTGAGCATACAGTTTGACTTATGTGATTTGGCTTTTTAGCGTTCCATATACATCAGATATTCAAAAATAAACACTTGATTTTAGAATATTGGATTTTTGGTAAATGTCAGATTGGAATGGAAAATAATATAGTAATTTGTGACTGATTTAAGACATGGGTGACATAGTTTCTCATTTCTACGCTTAGATATTTAGAGATATTCATTCCTGGTTTATCTTTTATAATTTCACACAAAGATTTTCCTTTTAAATTCAGATGAATATTTACCTTTATTTAACAATCCACAGCTGATAGACAGAAAAATTATATATTCTTGTTGAATTTAAGTAAAGTATACCCTCTTCAAATTCATAGTTGTAAGTAACTCATATCAAATTCAATACGTAAATAAACACTTAAATATGTGCCCAAGAGATCTAGATGTATAGTACATTTTTGGGCAAGCTACATATTTTTACGAGTACCCTTCTTCAATGATATTTGCAGATTAGATTCTCAAGTAGCACTTACATTTCTGTTATTTTCCATTAGAGATGCATTTGTCCATTTTTCTATGCCATTAACACCTTATGATTTTATATGAATTTTCTTTATTGCCTTACCACGAAATAAATGCAAGATTATTCCACTGTTGTATCCCACAATGTTAATAATGATACCATTACTGAGAAAGCTCTCTTTCTCATAACTATGAGTCATTCTCAAATTTTCTTTTGTTAACCAGTTACTATTAAACTGATGGAAAAACCATTTAACACAAACTTTAATAGATGAGTAAAAATGCTATGATTTTCAGGGAAACTATTCCTAAAATGTGTAACTGTTACTTTAGCATGTGTTTCTTTTCTATAATTATGATCATTATGTTTGCTTTATTTTTTATATTAATAAATGAAGAGCCTAAATAAAGTATCTGTTCATTGTCACTTAATGTATGTTTGGAAGACACTAATCTTCTTTAATGTCATTTCTTTTCTATATGAAGAAATTGTTAATTAGCTACCACTCAAAGTTAGTCAGAAACTTTATGAATGCAGTTGTATTTTTTTAAAATTTAAAGTTAAATAAATAGACTGAATTATGAGAGGCAAGACAGGAGGTCAGGCAGTTCTTGGCACTTTGATTAATTATGCAAACTAGTACATTTAAGAGCCACTTTAGTTCATTAACTCTACCTGCATATTTCATTTTTTGTAAGCGTACCTCTAGTATCTGAAATGCACTGGTAACCATCCCCATTGCTCATCTATAACTGTGCTACTCTGTGTAGATTGTCCCTCTGGTATTTAAGATCCAACTCAAGCATCACTTTCTCCAATAAGTTCTTATGAATCCTACAGTGCCCTGTGTTTTTTCTGTTGTAGCATTGTCTCAATCTATTATAATAATTCATTGTTTTTTGTTTTTTTCTGCCTCATTTATACTATAAATATCTCCAGACCAGGATTGTGATTTATTATGTAATCTTGCTTTTACCAGAATTTTATCCAAATCCATCTTACTAAGGATTATGGAGGTCTGTATATCCAATGTGACTTGTTCAAATTCACCATGCTTGATATCAGTAACATTTTGCCCTGTCATTCACTCCTTGAATTCCTTTCTTCCTTTTGGTGTTCCTTTACTTTCAATCTTTTCCTACTTGTCTTTATTTTCTGTATCTCCCTTTTCTAATGAATTATAATTAGTTCATCCTTTCATTGGCTCAGTATTCTATGAAAAGTACTTCTAGGTCTTAGGGACTTAGAGGTCTAAAATAATAATTAAAAGAAGAGTTCCCACGACACTCTTCTAGTCATTCTTTTTATACTAACTCTAGCCCTAGATATTGTCATCAGTGTCTGTGGCTTTCAATATTATGTACATGTTAAGGACTTTGGGAAAAGATCTTTATTATGAAATTAAAATTATCTATTCAAATTTCTATTTAATATTTCTGCATAGAAATCTCACAGTGAACATATCTGAAACTCAATTCATATTTCTTTCAGAAAATTCTCTACCTGTTATTGATAGAATGAAATAAAGATAATTATTTATTAATGAAATATATTTTCATTAAAATAATCTTGAATTACATGGAAAGATTCTGTGTCATGATGAAAAAGACCTTGAAATTGGATTCTGGCTAAAACTCAGCAAGCTCTGTCAGTAACTAACCTGCTAACCCCGGAGACCTCTCAGAATTTTATTTGAATTTCCTGTAAAATATTTTACATGTTATCTAAGATAACATTTTCCCATGATCCCAAGGACTATGGTACTAATATTGTAATGACATTTGGAAGAAGAACTAAAATAAAAGCACAGACTCTGTGAATCTAAGTGAGTTTATGCAAGTCTGCCCCGCAGATGATCTTGACTTCTCATTGTCTATTTCTCTTTTCTGTGGTTTGATCTTCTAGTGTGTCTCCCTTTTACTTTTAACACCTTTTCTCCATTCCAAACCCATAGAAATAAAACAGGGAAAATGACTTGCTACTAATTTCTGTATGCCTACTTTTAGGTACCATTATCAGCAATCTTTAGTTACCATAGATTAGCAATCTAAAAGGACAAGTCCAATGCTTATTTCTTTCTTCCTAACGAAAACTTAGAATTTAATAGAAACCATTTCCTTGAACCTACTCTTTTTATATAACTTCCAGGCATGAATCCTATTTCTGAAAAAGCTCTGAGAGGATAATATGTCAAGTATGCTTTTTTAAACCATTAATAGATGTTGAAATTTACCAATGGTTACCAATTATTTATAGGTAACCATTTTTTTTCAATGGTAAAGATTCACCTCAATTTGAATTTTGAGTGTTTCCTTAGAAACAACTATGCTAGAAACATTTAGCTTAATTGTGGTTTAAGAAATGACTTATTGTGACAGGAACAGCCATATATTGATCATGTGGGATAAACACTAACCCAAATATATGATGTATATGCGCGCACGCGCGCGCGCAGCGCGCGCGCGTGTGTGTGTGTGTGTGTGTGTGTGTGTGTGCGTGTGCGAAGTTTAGGAAGAAAGATAGTGAGAAGAAAGAACAGCTATGCGAAGGGAAGGAAAATATCACCTGAAACTGAGGAACATGGGGAATGAAATGAATGATTTAGAGGAGCTGGTTATTCATGGAGGGAAGCTGGTTAAGATTTTACATTACCTTTGAATGAATTTCCAAAGTGGTCCAAAATCAGGTTTTTTTTTCCATATTCTTCTTCCATTGTGTTTTATAGCCTTTTTGATTTTGCAGAAATCACCATAAGTAAGAATGAACATACCTTAGTAGTTGTGTAAGATGAAATGCTGAATTCTTTTATTCACATGTCTACTTGAAATATTTATTAAACAAGTATGTTTGGGCTTTCTTTTCCTTTTAAACAGAACTTAGAAAACAAAAGTAATTTCTAAGTTCCTTGTTAATCAATTTGTATGTGTTAAATTAATATTTCCAAAATATGTTTTTCTACTCTTTAAGTAATGTGTAGAAACAATAACCTTAGAAAAGGCATGCCAGGTCTTTTAAGTAGCAGATAATAAAACTAGTCACTGATATCTAATAGAAATATGAGTATGCTTCCTTTTGTCTTTGAATTTTAGAGTTTACCATTACAATTTTAAATCTTGAAAGTAATGTAATTTTCATTTATTGAAAAAAATGTTATATGTTTATATCATAACCTTAAATCTTAAAAGCAGTAAATGAAAGTTCTTCAGACAACATGCATTTTTTAAAAGTTTGGTGTGTGTTTTTTTAAAGACCTACTTAGATAAAAGTTTTTTAATATAGAGTACTATGTTTTCTCTTATCACATAACCCAAATCTTCAAGTGACTGCTGCAGAGTAAGAAATCTCTCTCTCTCTCTCTCTCTCTCTCTCTATATATATATATATATATATATATAATCACTCACACATATACACACACACACATTTACTAGTATATATATATATATGCCCAGTGATCAGAACAATGGAGCAACTGGAACAATCGGAATGACCGGTTGCTATGACAAGCACTGCGGAGGCCAACCAACTTGATCAGGGCCCCATTGAGACTCCCCAGTTGCCCGCGGCCACTCCCCCTGGCCGGCTCTACCCCGGATAGGCCACCCTCATTGGGGGCGGGGCTAGATGGCCTCCTGCAGGCACTTCCCTGCTGGCCCGGCCTGATCAGCCCCTTTAAGGCAAGCTGGCTAGACCTCACCCATACTTCAATTCATGCACTGGGCCTCTAGTATAGGCTACAATATGTATGATATGATATAAACAATTATATATATAAAACACCTATTAATTTAACTTACCATAAGAAGAAACTAATAAAGAGCCTAAATTATTTGTTCTTGCTATCGGCCCTCATTAGCTTAAAGTATTTGGAAAGGACTGTGTTTACCTAAAGATTAATTACCTTGTTAAGTTGTACTTATATTACAGCACAAATATTAAGTACTTATTACTACAAATGATTTTTGTGCCATCTATAAAGCTTCAATAATGAATATTTATCTGAATTAATCCAGTTATGAAACTGAATTTAAGAAGATAATTAAGAATGTGTACATTTGAGAAACTTAAGTTCTGTCAGGTCAACCAAATCACTTATGTAATATTTTGTAAGATAAAGAAACTACATATAATATACTAGTCAACATAAAGCTAAACGTGTTCTTATGATACTTTTATTCTTATTAAGTATCTTATAATTTGCCAGCAGTTATTACTTAAAATACAAACAGTGTTCTCATAGCTGTATTATTAGTGATAAAAAATTCAAGAGAGACTAGAAGATGAAGGAACGGGAGAAAAAAGATATGGAACAAAATCCCTGAGGATGTATATCTTGAAATTTGGATAACAAACATGTATAAAGAATGAAATGAGTACACATACAAGTAAAAAGAATCAGAGTTGCTATTGAGGATATTTTCAATTCCCCACCCCAAAGAGAGAGAGAAAGGAAGGAAGAAAGGAAGGGAGGGAGGGAGAGAAGGAAGGAGTGAGGGGAAAAAGAGTTTATTTTCCTTTACTAAAATATAAACATTTAAACTTTTTAAAACTTGCAAATGAGAAATTGTTCCTGGAAAAACTGTTCCCAAAGCAAATAAAAGAACCCTCAACCAGAAAGCAGGGCACTGACCCATGCATTGTGTTTAGTTGATGACTTGGTTAAGCTGAGGATTTTCCAAGGTAGGTACAATAACCTTCACATCAGTGAAGGCTTTGGAAACAGAGGGAGCTCAGATAAATGCCTAAAATATTTGTACTTTAAAGTATATTATAGGTGCATATGTATATTTGTGTATAAGAACTACACACATATGTAGCTGATATTTATGCTGGTGGATATCTATATTATATATAATATATCAGATACATTTGTATCTCAAATACATGTATTTTTAATTACCCTCTTAAGTTCAGTGTTATAGCTAGATCAGATCAGAAAAAAATGTATGTTTGTGTGTGTACATGTATATGTGAGACAAACATGTCATGTGGAAGCAGATGTCTGTTTAAGTGACAAAGTGCCACTTGTGACTTTCATGTGCGCCGCAGCAGCACATTGTTTTCTCTGTCAATGGTGTGTTGGTCTGGCTGTGAGCCCAGGTCTCTCACAAAATGATCAACCTGAGACTCGCACAGCACCATCTGGTAGTATTTTGGGTAAGAAATACATGAAAAATATCTACTAATTTATGCATTTCATCCCGAAAGCATAACAGTACAAACAGCGATCTGACAGTTTTTATCAGTAATGGAACCTCTTGAAAAATAAATGAATTAGATAACATCTCACTCATTTTTTTGTAGAAAAATGAAAAAAAAATACAACCTAGGGAACAGGTGCAGAAGAATGACTTATTTCATGGAGTGAGAAATTAGAAAGTAATCACACTTTTTTTTTAATACAAAGAGGCCCAGCACTAGATCCACAACTGAGGAGAGAGTGGTAATAAGTATAAGAGCGCTATTGAGCCAGGATTTTGGTGAATCTGAGAAACTGTCATCCAGAAAGATTTCATGATCTCTGACTTTGATTTCGCAATAAAACAATGGAAAAATAACATTCTTTCTATAAATATTTATTTGCTTATGTGTTTAGACATGTCAACTACATAAACTGCATGTGCCTTTGTCTATCAACTACAACATAAATAGACATTAACTTATTCTTCTTACTTCACATAAGAGAAAGCCTAATTCTATTTGATGATAATCTGTGCTTCTTGTGTTCTATTCCTATAATTATCTTAGGCAGCAAGTATTAAATATAAACTTCTCAGTAAAAACATATTTTTGTTCATTCTACATATTTCTAGAATAATAACTCACCCTGCAAATGCTCAATTCATCTCATTCATTGAATATTTGTGCATAACTGAGAACATTAGGTCTGTGATCATAAAAGTTGACTCATTTTCTTCTTTAAAACATTTCTTAAAATTTTAAATAAATTTATTGAGGTGACAATGATTAATAAGAGTTTATAGGTTTCAAATGTTCATTTCTGTGATACATGATTTTTATATTGCATTGTGTGTCCACCACCCAAAATCAAATAATCTTTCATCACCATATATTTGCCCCCACTTTACCCTTTACTACTCCCACCCCTCTTCCCTCTGATAACAACCATAGTTTTTTGTGTCTATGAGTTTAAGTTTTATGTCCCACATATGAGTAAAATAGGTGGTTCTTAGTCTTTTATAATTGACTTATTTTACTCAGCATGATATTCTCAAGTTCCATCCATGCTGTCACAAATGGCACTATTTCATCTTTTCTTATGGCTGAGTAGTATTCCATTGAGTATATGTACCACATACTCTTTATCCAATCATCTATTGAAGGACACTTCGGTTGTTTCCATGTTTTGGCAACCATGAATAATGTTCCCCAAAACATAGAAGTACATATATCTAGGCAAATAAATACTTTTAAATTTTTTGGTTAGTTACCTAAAAGAGGGATTTCTGGGTCAAATGGGAAATCTATTCTTAATTTTTTGAGGAGCTCTCCATACTGTTTTTCATAGTGGCTATACCAGTTCACCTCCGCACCAGCAGTGAATGAGGGTTTTGTTTTCTACACAACACTTGTTATTACTTGTCTTGTTGATAATAGCCATTCTAACATCTGTGAGGTAGCATTTTGTAGTTTGTTTTGCATTTCCTTAATAGCTTTTCATGTATCTGTTGGCCATTTGTATGTCTTGTTGGAAGAAGTGTCAGTTTAGGTATTCTGTCCATTATTAATTCGATTGATTGTTTGGAGTTGAGTTTATATGTTCTTTTTATACTTTCGATATTAACCCATTGTTGGATCTGTAGTTTGCTAATATCTTCTCCCATTTGGTTGGTTGTCATTTTGTCTTGGTGATGGTTTCTTTTGCTGTGCAGACTATTTTTAGTTTGATATAGTCTCATTCATTCATTTTTTTTTCTTTGCTTCCCTTGCCTTTGAGATCAAACTCATGAAAAGTTCTCTAGGACCAAGGTCCATAAGTTTAGTACCTATGTTTTCTTCTATGTAATTTATTGTTTTAGGTCTTTCATTTAGGTATCTGATCCATTTTGAATTCGTTTTTGTCCATATGGATAAACTGTAGAATAGTGTCATTCTTTTGTATGCGGCTTTCCAATTTTTCCAGCACATTTATTGAAGAGGCTTTCTTTTCTTCATTGCATATTTTTGGTTCCTTTGTCTGTCTCACACACACAAAGATAATATTCTTCATTTTCTATTTCACTTTGTTTATAAATATGCCTTCATTAAGGATTTTCAGTAAAATTTTATTTTTTTATGTTTTGAAAACTACATGTAACAACAAAAATATATGAAGTGACCAGTGGATAAGGAACGAATGAATGAATAAATAAATCTTATATTATGACCTTATAAACACTTCATTTGGCTATAATTTTGAAAATTCCTCTGATCTTATATTTTCTTTTTCCAAAAGGCCTTTGGAGTTTACAACTAGGTCAATACTATGTTATCATAAATTTAAAAATGTTATAATTAGATTCTTTTGCTGCTCACTCTAATGAATTCACTTGGAAAAGTATGAGATAGAAATACCTCAGACAGAAATTCATATTCTAATAGGCCATGTTATAGCAAGACTTATGGACATATAGACATGATTTTCTTAGTTTATTGACTCTTTTATTTGCCAAACTGAGTTTTTTTCCAAAATACATTGTAATGATGGAGTTGTCAAGAGTCGAAGTTTAAATGAATCTTTGACTTGATAGAAACAATAATCTATGTACATTTCTCTACATTTAACTTTTTCTTTAACTCATCATCACCCTAACATATTTTGCCTATGAACACCACTTAGAGAAATCTACTTTTCCAATTCTCACTTCAATGTTTTCCTAAAATTTTCTAATGGACCTTAGAGCTTATAGATTGTGACTTTGAAGACCATGAAAACTTAAACATTTATTTTTTTATAAATTGTTAATAAAATCCCCACAAGGAATGATAAAGTTATAATATTTAATGAAAAGCTATATCTGGTTTTAGCATATTTTAAAATCTATTATCTATCTATCTATCTATCTATCTATCTATCTATCTACCATCTATCATCTCCCACAAATAAGTGTATTAATTTTGATGCTTAGAAAACACAAAAGTGCCAAAATTGAGAACTGACTTTTAATATAATTCCTAAAAAGAGAGCACATCATTTACTAGTTGCTGTTTGTTGATTGATTTGGTTGTAAGTGAATATATTAAAACAGTGCTTTTCCTGTTATTATGTCATGATACCTATATACCATCTATGTCTATATTTTCTGCAGGTGTGCAGATATTTCAATTAAGTTTAATAAGATTTTAGAAAATTCTAATTCATTACTGAGTGTTTTCTAAGAAAATCTTGTTGCCATTCTCCATTATTTTACCGACTAATAGAACTTGACATTTGAAACTGTTAAGGGTCCCACAATTGTGATTAATATTGCAGATAGAAGTGGTAAAAGACAAAGTCATTCTAATAACTATGATTGTTCAAGTTGTAAATTTTAACAAACCAGTGTATTAGAACTAAATTTAATACAGTAAGGAAATGACCACTACAAAACAGTGACAGATCTTTGTTCCTCTTTTCATTGGCCTGCAAATGAGTTACTAGTGTATAATAAAAATAGTTTGGGATAAGAAATACACATTTTGGTGTTGTAATTTGAATTATGTTTTTTAATTCATTCCCCACAATTCAATCTATTGTGATACTTAGAAATTTTTATGAATTGAATAATAAGTCTATTTGCTGCATTGCAAAATTGAATCCAATGTAAGAACATAAGACAATTCCTATTCTGAATCAAGTGCCTCTCTCTGACTTAATATTAGCAAGACTTATTAAGGCAAGGAATGTATTCCAGTATCTGTAAATTTAGAAAGCAAATAACTAGAATTATAGATTCTAGACCTAGATTTTATTGCTATAAAAGAGTGCTTACCATTATCCAAACAAATCACAGCATTGGACAGTTTACACATTTTATATTTACATTATTATAGGTATATATCACTGTAAAATAATACTTTCATTTTGAGCCCATTGTTATGCTTCTATAGTTTTTAGTAAAACATTATATCTAAAGCAAAAATAAATGTAAAAGGAGGCTTGAGATACAATTACATGTACTGTAGCTTCTGTTTAAAGGGGTTTATAGTTAAAATCGGTTTTTATTATTGGCTCTCAGTACGGGTTTGGATTTGTTAGGCAGAGTCAATTTTTGTATTTCTTTGATTTTACTTGGCTCATAAGGTTGTAATTTTTAAATTTATTTGTTGGCTAAGGTAACATTCAATGAATATTAGGCCACAGAAGAAAGGGAAGAAATGGTGTGTTTGAGTTCTCTCTTAGGATTCACAGAAAAAGGATTAAGCAGCCAAAATTAGTATAGGTATCCAGTTACTATTAAAAATAACTAGTTGTTTTGTAATATATAAAGAAATATATGCTTAGAAATATGGTGTCTTTTTTTGCTTGTCATTAGTTAGTTTTAGTGTGACACTTTGCTATAATATCTGGCAATCCTACTCAAGTGGATTCCTTTCAATGCAGATATGACACCAGGATCTATTCTGCAGCATGAAGCTCAAGGCTTGATCATATATATGAATTATTTTTAATATGGAGTCAGAATAGGATAATGGAGTAATAAAAATATTGAAAGGTTGTTATTGTTATTATGCTAATTCATTATGTATCTTTTATTATTTTCCTCTCTTTATTGTACTGAATAGAATCTGTACAAAAATGTTAAATAAAATTTCTGAGAATAGACATCTTTCTTTTCTTCCAGATCTTTGGGAAAATATTGAGTCTTTAACCATTAAATATGATATAACCTGTGCATGTTTTATAGATGTGCCTTATCAATTTGAAGAGTGTCCCTCTATTGTTTGTTTACTGAGAATTTCTAGCACAAATAAATTGTCAATTTTTTCAAGTAATTTTTCTGTTATTATTGGATAATTATCTACCCCATATGCTAACATAGTAAAGTACATCTATTTATTTTCAAGTGTTTAAAATGTTCATTTGTTGGATTATTCTTACTTGATCAGGATGTCTTTTACTTATATATTACATTTATGTAGTTGCTAAAATTAAGGTCTTTGTATCTTATTCTATAAAATATCCCTAAAGATTTATTTTCTTGTAATGAGGTGTATGCAAGTAACTGCAACAGACTGTCTGCTACAATGGTGTTTGCTTGAAGCTAAAGGTATGAGACCAGCAAAATTCTTCATTTGTGAGAGCCTCCAAGGACCCATAGTGTTTAGAACAACTTGGAAGAGAGAGTAGAGGAATGGTAACATGACAGTCACACCAGTCTAAGTATGCAAAGATGGGAACAACCAAAGCTTTTAAAAATATATATATTTTTATTGATATCGGAGAGAAAGGGAGAGGGAGAGAGAGATAGAACTATCAATGATGAGAGAGAATCATTATCTACTGCCTCCTGCACGCCCCCTACTGGGGATTGAGACCTCAATCTGGGCATTTGCTCTGACTGGGCTTCAAACCATGACCTGCTGATTCATAGGTCCAGGCTCAACCGCTGAGCCACACTGGCTGGGCCAACCAAAGCTTTTAAGACCAAAAATCAGAAATCAAAGAATAGACTCTCATCTGAGAGGTAAGTTATCTCTACCACACCAGATAGCATAGATTTACAGAATATTCCAGATGGGTTTAGCAACAAGTATCCCATGAAAGGAGTTAAGAGCCAAAAAAGGATAGAACTCCTACTTTGGATTATTTATGCTATATTTATTTAATTACTTGCTTAAACATTTATTTGTCATTTATAACTTATTTTTCTAATCTGAAATGCTGTTTCCAGATATTTGTCTTAGTGGCCTCTTTATAGGGTACTAGTCTTAATAAAATGGCACCTTTCCTCAAAAAAGCTTTCTTTACAATTTAGTTTAAATTGTGTTCTGTCTAATCATTGTCACATCATTGTTTTAGGATCTTCACTGAACTTAACATTTAAGATGATATTGTTTAATTTTATTTTTCTTTGTATTATATCTTCTTCTGCTCTATCATGTGAATAAGTGTATGTGTGCAAATATTTGTGTGTGTATCCAATGCATGAAACATATAATGACAGAATGAATTTATTTTATTGCAAGATGTGTATTCTGTATGCTTCTGAGAGGTCTTATTTAATAGAATATGGACCATACTTAAACAAGTTAAAAGGGACCCTATAAAAACTATTGCGTGAGTGGCGGGGGGGTGTCTAAATGGAGATCACATTGTATTGTACATGAAATAGTATAATACTTA
>NW_027223972.1:0-31292 GCF_028538775.1 Myotis yumanensis
ATAACTGCCCCCTACCTTGGGGTCTTCTTCATTTTGTCACATTGAGGCTTTTTTGGGGGGGCTACCTTGTTGCCTAAACCCTTAAAGATACACCTTATTTTTGTAAGTTTATAGGTAAGGAACTCTGTACCTTCAATAAATAATAATTTGTATATAACACTTATTTATAGTTGCATACAGCATTTATTTACTTTCCAAAACACCTTTAAACATACTTCTTCATTTTATTCTAACAGCCATTCTGTGGGTTTGGCAAGGCCTGCATTGTTATCCCACAAGGAATATATAGAAAGCATTGCATTGAAATATCCAAAGGCTTGTATGACCTCAGCCTGTTAAATAAGATGGCTGGAGCCAGTGGATTCCCAGCCCAGGGCTCTTTCCACTGCTTTCCAGATAATAGTTTTGAGTAAGGAGATTGGATGCAATACTAGTAAATATGTTTGATCATGGTGGTGATTTGTATTCTTTCCCAATATTGCACAAGAGTTGTATTTCTGTGAGAATTGATTTTGTATTTCTAAAATGGGAGTACCTCATCATCTAAATAACATTTGCTAAGTGCCTGTTTGTATCATCGACCTTAATTTGAATGACCTCTATAGGATTTCACCTCTAAAGATTCTGTGACGATCTGGATGGAATAAGAGTACAGTGAGTAATCCTATACACTTTGGAAGTACACAAATGGAACAAGATTGGAGTAGGGTTATCCCGTTTTGTATTTACTTTCTCTAAAGTCCCTCCTGTGGTCCTAGCCCACAGGAGGCAATAGGTTTTGTGTTTAAGATGATGGTTTTTGTCAGAACTTGAATGGGTTCAAAGTGAAGTCTTAGACAAGTTACTTCACATCCCTGAGCGTTACCTCATTTGAAAAATGCACAGTTGCTGTGAGCATTAAGAATAATGGAGGTTAAAGTACCTGGGATGTAGTAGGTAGTCAGTAAATAATAGCTGTTATTTTTGTGTTCTGGGCATTTGAAACACTGAGGGAAGTACATTAATTTTTACTGCAATGTATTCTTCTAAAATCAAAGTGTGTGTTTCTCAAATACAATGTCACAGTTCTAAGTTGTGCCACAGTCCTCCCCTCCAATCCTTGAAAGGAGCATGGGATCACTTGATAGGACCTCTTTGTATTTTTCTGCATTATCTTTTATTATTGTTATATTGTACATATGGTGCATGAAAGGGCGAGGGCTAGGTTGCCCAGGGTAGGGGCTACATCCTACTCTGCTAGCCACACCCAGGCGGCAGAGCACAGTTCTTTCTCCTCCCCTTACTCCAACCCCCCCCTATATAACCGGTCTTCAGGCGGGGTTGGCGCGCTCAGCCACTTGGTTTGCCTTGGTGTCAGTGAGCCTGGTGGATGGGGAGCCCAAGTTAGCTTGAAATACAGATTCTTATGCTTTTGCATCGAATTGGCTCCCTGATGTGGTTTCTTGGGAATCTTGAGATCTGGGCACAACAGTGCATTGCTAAAAACATTAGTACTAGTATTAGATATAAATTGAGGATATAAATGATGCCCACTCTTGTCGATGTGAAGATAATGTTATAGATCTTGTAGACAAATGCTCTTGTTGCACATGAATTAATGCATTCCATGTTATTTACTTCCAAATTATTTTAAACAATTTTCAATGCCCTTGTTTCTGAAATTGATTTTAAAATAAAACAACAAGTATAAACTTAGAGTGTAAACCTTAAATGTTTTATTTATGCCTAAAAAGATACCCTATATAATAAAGATGTAATATGCAAATGGTCGTTACATCATGAAGCAGAACGACCGACCACATAACGACCGATCATGGATCAGCAGGAGGGTGGGGCAGCAAGCTACAAGTGGACTGCAGAGAGCTACAGGAAGGGGCAGGGCAGCAAGCTATGAGGGGGAGACGGGGGGAACTACAGGAGGGCAGGGCAGCGGGCGGAGAGCTACTAGAGGACGACAGCGAGCTACTGGCCAGCTACTGGCCAGCTACTGGCCAGCTACTGACACACCGATTCGTGCACAGGACTACTAGTTGTAAGATATTCGGCAAATTATATTTCCCTTAGGTTGCAGAAGTTACTAACTGTGCAGGTCATGCTATGTGAAATGAAACCAGTTAGCTGTGAAGAAATGTAACACAGCCTTACTGACATTACCACCTCAGATGGAGACTGCTGACTGCAGAGTCTACTCCCTTCCCTCAGAGACTAACTGTTCCATCAGAAAATGGGGAAGAGCGGGGCACTTCCAGCTTGGTCCACCTTACCTGGCAGGAGCTTTGGCAGGCAGGGAAGGAACAGTTTCCAGAGTCCACATTGGCTTTTGTTGTCCCGAATGTGGGGATTTAATCTTCCTTTGTATCTGAAGAAAGAAGATGTACTATCTTGGTGTCTCCTGTGTTTTTAAACTCATTGTTATTTATTTTTATTTTAAATAATACATTTTTATTGACTTCAGAGAGGAAGGAAGAGGGAGATAGAAACATCAGTGATGAGAGAGAATTATTGATCGGCTGCCTCCTGCATGCCCCACACTGGGCATGTGCCCTGACCTAGAATAGAACTGTGACCTCCTGGTTCATAGGTCGACAATCAACCACTAAGCCATGCCGGCTGGGTTAAACTCACTGTTTTTTAATAGAGTGTCCTCCTTGTGGCTCACACTAAACACTCTCTCTCCCCTTGACATACACATGCCATGACCATAGTTCCTGAGCCCGATGAGTTCTCTGTGCTCACATTTCATTTGTTCCTTGAGTGAATATTTATTAGCCGCCTAATATGTGCCAGACATATTCAAGAAATTACAATAGAACAGTTAGGCAGAGTGGTGAAAGCACCAAAGCACCAGACCATGTGCATCCAAAAGAGAGTTTCTTGGTCTTGAAAGCAGGCCAAGCTCTGCTAAGCTTTGTAGTTTTATCAGTGGTTTTCCCATTGAGACCTCCCTTGGAACTGTATTCCTGAGCCAGGACACGTATATGTTTATATATATAAAATAACTATGCATATGTTTAATTTTATATAATTTCTTTACTAACACTGTGGTGGAAATAACTGAAACTTTGAAACAAAACGAAGTTGAGTTTGAGAACACACAACCTTTCAGGAAGTTATTTAAACCTTCCAAGTTTCGGTTTCTTCATCTGTAAGGCTGTATTAACAATGGAAAATCATATGGTCATGAGGACTTATTTGTTATTATTTAATTAATCCAAAATGGTATCAGTGACATTGAACGCCCATCTTACTTGACAAAAATTTATCTAGACATTTAAAAAAATAAATAAGCCTCAATATTGCTTTTTAATCAGAAATACCTTCTAGATCCCATAGAACTTTTGTGCACTTTCATAGAAGCATGCATTGGTGAGCAAAAGTATGTTAACGTGTCCAGCATATTTGGCTTTTATTTCTGCCTTTAAGTTTTTCTCTTTCAAAATATGCATTTCCAAAGAGAATCATTAAAGGGCCAGGAGTTCTTTAAGCAAGTGGAGGTCCCTACATGGGCACCTACATGGCCTTTGCTTTGCCCATGTGGGCCTCCCTTATTATAAGCTTGAAGGATGGTGATGTATTGTATTTCTGGACCCTCTTTTGATGATCACCAGAATGCAAAGGCCCTCTACTCCTGGACATGGGAGCATGAACATTAGCAACCTCAGCTCCAAGTTTCAGTGCCAAGACCAACCATTGCCCAGGAGCCCAGCAGGTACCACGGTCTGACCTAGCGCATTAAAGTAGAAAAGGGAAGAAGAGATAAATTAGAAAATAGACCAAGATTTTGATTTAAAGTATTTTATTGGAAATATAAGTCTTGTCAAACTTTAGACAAATGATTTTAACCAGTTAACTGCCACGATATTTTGAATTCAATTTTAAAAAAAGGTCCGCCGCTTGTGTCTATAGACGCTGATGGCGTACAAATGGTTAAAATTCCCCATATTTCTGTCATCTTAATAGAACTATTTTCATTTGCATACTGTCTTTCTCTTGTGTGCATTTTAGAGTTGCAGAAATAGTGCACATCCTGTTTTGTGCGCCACTGCTTTTTTGGGGTTTGTGGCCCTTTCAGAGAGTTTGGGAAAGTTGCGGCACAAGCAGAGGCTGGCTGCTTGTGGAGAACAGCCACTGAAGGAGGTTTAAGATGGTGCACTGAGTGGGTGGGGCGGAGTCTCAGGTAATCACCAGGATGGGTCCAGTGGTCTTAGGCAGGTTGCTGAAGACTCAGATTTGGCACCTACATGTACCTGCCAGGAATGTGTAGAAAGGGTTCAACAAAGGATCGATGATGCCTGCCAGCACTCAGCTGCCCCTCCCACCCTTGGTCTGAAGTCAGTCAGTTTAGTTCCTCCCCATATGTCCCTGGTGCTTTTTGAGCTGCTGTCCATTCACTCGCGCTCCGAGTGAGAGTTTGTGAGTGAGTGGAAATGTGCTTGGGCTCTTTAAGAGGTCACTTTTAGGTTCACAGCTCTCATCTCACCTGGACAGAGTCCCTGCTGGTTTTCACAACTAGATGTGGGGACTCCTCTTCCTGGTACTGGTGCTCCAGGCTGGGGAGGCTGACCTGGGGCTGGGACCCCTTGCTCCTCAGGGGGACCTCCACAGCTGAGATATTCTTAACCGCCACATGTGGGTGTGGGACCAACTCGTTTCACGTCTCCACGCCTCCTACCAGTCTGGACATGGCTCCTTTATCTCCTTAGTTAAAGGTGTACTGTTAAGCTAGTCTTCAGGTGGCTCTCAAGGGTGGTTGTTCTATGATTTCGTTGTCATTTTGATGTAGTCGTGGGAGGAAGTGAGCACAGTTTACCTACTTTGCTATCTTGACCGAAGAGAACTTTTAAGATGTACTCTCTTCAGGCACCCAGTTTTGCACCCTGGGAGAACAGTCCCCTGTTAGGAGAATGAGGAGGAGGCCTTTGCAGATCCTAATGGGATTCTGGGATCCTGGGTACCCAGATGTGGTACCCAGGTGGCATGGGCTACTGGCAAACCAGAGCAGGGCTTTCTAAAGCACAAGGCCTGGGGTAGGATGGTTCTGGACTTGTGTCCTATACAAATTTGCCATTTAAAAATATTGGAAGACCTCCTAGTAAAATTTGAGTCAAGTCTTAAAAGAAAATGTAAACAGAAGTACAATGTCAGTGTCTATTTACTTAATACCTTTGTTGTTCTTTTAAAAATGTGACAAAAACAAATAAGAAAGACTTTAAGTCAACCATTCATTTAGACCTCAGAGTATTGTATCTGAGTCATTTCCTTTCTTTTCTCCACAGTGAATTCATCTTCACTGTACCTGTCATCTGTTCCCTCTTAAGCCAGAAACAAAAGGCACATAGCAAGAGTGTTGCTCAGCATCTTCGTTTTGCAGAGCACCAGTTTTCTGTCCCTGATGACCCCAACTGAAACAGCTGATTGCACATTGACCTTGGCTAGTGTGAAATCCATTCAGCAGAATGGATTTATATATCCTTATAGATCGAAACTGTAGGAACAGATGGAGGAATTGGCTGCAAGGAATATGCTTATTATGTTCCGCCTCCTCCCAGCTTGATTCCCCAAGCACGGGGGTGGGCAGAAGGTCCTGGTGACTCATGGCTTCTAGAGAAGAAATCCACATATGGCAACCACTAAAATCGCATCTCCCTCCAATTGCTTGAGCATTACATTCTTTAGATAGATGTAGGGATACTGTCTTGCTAAGCATCAGGCAAGGAATGGGTTGCAATTTTTGGTTTCTATTTGATACATGCCCAAGTGGCACCAGACAGGCACCAGAATTCTGTGGTTATTTGGCAGACAGTGAGGGGAGGCATGAGAGAACAATTGATATTTTGCATCTGTGGTAACATTCCTCTGCTCACTGGTCAGGCAATGTATGAAGCTGCACATTTTATTATTGACATATTATCTATAACTGCACATCCTATGATTATCCATGGTGGGTATTAATCACCAACTATGAAACTTCAGGAGGTGTGGGCCAGCTGAACCTGTGGCTGGCATCCAGAAGAAAGGAGCAGGTCTGGGGGGCACAGTGGATGGGCAACCCCAGGCTTGGCTGTCTGAGCGGAATATATCTTTGGGGTTTGGAACCAGGAGCTGCTGAGGTTAACCTTGGACAGGTCATTCTGATGTCTCATCTGTTTTCCACAAGTGCTTCTTTAACCAGCACCATGTCTGCATCTTATGGCAACCACTATTTAATCAATTTTCTCCTTTCCCATCCAGAAAATAGATACAATTTGTGTGATCAGATGCAAATTTAGAGTTCTGAGACGCACTTACATAACTGTATCAGTGATGGATTTAACAGCTTAAAACTGGAAACATTAGTTATCTTCCAACACAGATGAGCTGGGTGCTCTGGCTCAGGGTCTCTCAAAAGGCTGCAGTCAGGGAGTCAGCCTGGACTAGAGTCATCTCAAGGCTCGACTGAGGGGCATTCTTCTTCCACGCTCCCTTAGGTGACTGAGGCAGGATTCAGCTCCTCATGGCTGTTGAACTGAGGGCCTCTTTCCTTACAGGCCATGGGCCAGAGGCATCCCCCATTTCTGTGACGTGAGGGCCACTCATTGGGAAAGCTTACAACATGGCTGCTGGCTACCCTCTGAGCTAGCAAAGGAGCAAGACTGCAAAACAGACGAAGCCAGAGTATCTACACTAATAAAAGACAAACATGCAAATTGACCGTACCTTTGCTATACCTTAAGCCACGCCCACCAGCCAATCAGAGCAACTATATGCAAATTAACCCAACCAAGATGGCGGCTGGCAGCCATGGATCTGGAGCAAGCAGGAGGCTTGATTGCCCCTGTGATGGATGAAGCCAAGCTTTCGCCTGTCGCAGTGGCTCTGAACTCCACTCAAAGCAACAAAGTTTCAATTATAGAAGATAAATAAATCCCAGATACCTGCTTTCAGCTGGCCGTGGCCACGGAGCTAGAGATAGCAGGAGGCTTGGTTGCCCCTGGCGATGGAAGAAGCCAAGCTTCCCACCCGCAATGACTGGCTCTGAGCTCCACTAAAGGCTACAAAGTTTCAATTATAGAAGGTAAATAAATCCCAGAATAAAAAAAAAAGAAAAAAAGGAGAGGCTGGGAGCTTCTGTGGCTTGGCCAGCCTGAAAACGGCCATCAGCCCCTCACCCAGACTGGCCAGGCACCCCAGTGGGGACCTCCCACCCTAAAGGGTATGTGGCCAGCCTGAAAACAGCCATCAGCCCCTCACCCAGGCTGGCCAAACCTCCATGGGGTGAGGGTCCCCACTGGGGGGGGGCTTGACCAGCCTGCACACAGCCATCAGCCCCTCACCCAGGCTGGCCAAGCACCCCAGTGGGGACCCCCAACCTGAAGGGGGTGTGACCAGCCTGCAAACACCCATCAGCCCCTCACTCAGGCTGGCCAGGTACCCCAGTGGGACACCCCACCCTGATCCGGGACACCCTTCAGGGCAAACCAGCTGGCCCCCACCCATGCACCAGGCCTCTATCCCATATAATAAAAAGGTAATATGCAAACTGACCCTCACAGCATAAAGACTGGGAATGACTGGTCACTATGACACACACTGACCACCAGGGGGCAGACGCTCAATGCAGGAGCTGCCCTGTGGTTGTCAGTGCGCTCCCACAGGGGGAGCTCTGCTCAGCCACAAGCCAGGCTGACGGCTGCCAGTACAGTGGTGGTGGTGGGAGCCTCTCCTGCCTCCTCAGCAGTGCTAAGGATGTCCGACTGCATCTTAGGCCTGCTCCCCGCTGGCAAGTGGACATCCCCTGAGGGCTGCTGGGCTGCCAGAGGGATGTCTACTGCCAGCTTGGGCCCAATCCCCCAGGGAGTGGGCCTAAGACAGCAGGTGGACATCCTCCAAGGGGTCCCAGACTGCAAGAGGGCATAGGCCTGGCTGAGGGACCCCCCCTGCCCGAGTGCACAAATTTTTGTGCACCGGGCCTCTAGTTTTTGTAATAAAATCAGAAGTGACATTCCAGTACTCTTTCCATATTATCTCGTTAGAAGTGAGTCACTAGCTCCGGTCTGTACTGAAGGGGAGGGTTAGGGAATGAACACCCAGAAGAGGGGATTGCTGGGAGCCACCTGGGAAGCTGCCCACCATAACTATGCCTTTTCATAACATTGGGTTATAATCATGTCCTTTCAAAAAGAAGGGTTTTAAAAATTACTGTCTTTACCACATCCCTGTCAGAAACCTAATGCCCAGCTATGGAATATTATCTTATGACAACGACAACGATGACAGTAATGTGAGCCACGTATAGCAGGCAACCTTGTTATACTACTATAGAACATTTTTTTTTTAGTGATCTACTCTTTCTTACCTAGAATTTAGCCAGCTTTCTTGATTTTAGAGAGGAAGGGAGAGGGAGATAGAAACATCAATGATGAGAGAGAATCATTGATTGGCTGCCTCCTGCACGCCCCCTACTGGGGATCGAGCCCGCAACCCAGGCATATGCCCTTGGCCGGAATCGAACCTGGGACCCTTCAGTCCGCAGGCTGACGCTCTGTCCATTGAGCCAAACCAGCTAGGGCTGAATTTAGCCAGCTTTCATATGAGTTTTACTACAGCTGTAAAAAAAACAAAAAACTCTTGGTTACCATCAGAATCATAAAGTACACAGCTAAAAAAACCCTTTTGTTTTCACCTAGCCTAACTCCTTCCTTTCACAGTATGAAAACACTAAGAGAGGAAATAACTTGCTCATGGACACACAGCTTGGTACTAGCGTGGCTGGGTCCATGGTAGATTTTGGTGAACTAAACATTAGTTTTAGGGCAGGGCCTATGGCACTGCCTTCCCTGGGTGGCCTGAACCATGGATGAAGATCAAGAAAACTAGGATGGATCCCCAGCTGGCATGGCTCAGTGGTTAAGCTTCAGCCCAGAAACCAAGAGATCCCTAGTTTGATTCCCAGTCGGGGCACATGCTGGGGTTGCAGGCTCAATGCTAAGTAAGGGACATGCAGGAGGCGGCCAATTAGTGATGCTTTTCTATCATCAATGTTTTTCTCTCTCTGTCCCTCTGCCTTCCTCTCTCTCTAAAAATCAATTATATATTAAAGAGCTAAATTTAAAAAAGGAGAAAACAAGAATGGAGAAAACAAGGTTGAGGGTTCAATTGCTGGTCAGGACACATCCCTAGGTTGTGGGTTTGATCCCCGGTTGGGGCACATACTCTCTCTCTTCCTTTCTCTTTAAAAATCAATAAGCATGTCCTCAGATGAGGATTAAAAATACAATGACATAAATAAATAAGGTGAGGGAAGAAAAAAGTGAAAGAGAAAAAGTGGAGAGGGAACATTCCGAGGAAGAAACAAACAGGGCTGAGAAAGAAGAGGAAAGGAGAAAGGCTAAAGACATATTCACTGCAGGTGCCACTGGAGGGCTCCACGACTTTCTGATACAGCTGCTTTCATGCGATGACATTCTGAGGCACCATACACACACACACACACACACACACACACACACACACACACACACTGAGTGTACTGTCACAGGAAGGCGGCAGAGCACAGTGGGTAAGACTGTGAACTCTGGAGCCAGAATGCCCAAGCCTGCGTCCCAGCCCTGCCACTGGCTTGTGTGGCCTCTGCAAGTCACTTAACCCCTCTTTCCCTGTTTTCTAAAATGGGGGTACTACTAGTATACAATGCACAGGGTTACCCTGGGATTAAGCGAGTTAATCAATGTAAGTGCTGACGATAGTGCTGGGCACATGGAAAATTCTTTTATTATCAACCGGTGGGGAAAACAGACTAATGTTATTCTCTGCCCTAAACTGGGTTCGAGGATGGAGTGCAGCTTGGAGTGGAGGACAGGTAAGGCTTAGGGATGCAATAAAGAGTGGCAATTTAGGTAAGGAGGCGTGCCCATAAGTCATCAAATCAGAATGCCTTGTGCATCACCAAGCAAATCAAATGGATAGTCCTTTCGCCCACTCGGGCATCTTTCTAATCCTTTTCCAGATCATTCCTCGTTCCCCTCATGCTCTCTTCTTTTCAGCTCCTCATGCAGCAGCTCTTTGGTTCTTCCTGTCACTCATCCTCTCAGGAACTAATCCCCAGCATGTAGCGCTGCAATGCAATTCGAACTACATAATAATTCTATATTATTATAAGTATCATGTAGTATCAAAATTATTTAATTTTATTTTTTGGTGCTGTCACTGTGGTCCCATTTCTTCTAAAGCTTCCCTCCTCTTCTTTGTTCTTTTTATTGGAGTATATATTCATATGACAAAACATCTGACTAAACATTTTTTTTTAAAGTAGAGAACGGAGGGAAACAGCTCAGGTTAAGCGGAGTGAGCGCGGAGCCTGCAGTTAATGGTCAAATGGCCGAGTCAGGGACACCTGGCAGCGGGGAGGAACGCCTGGGAGAGCAGGTAGCAGAGGAGAATCCTGAGGACCTGAGGACCTGAGTGCCAGGCACAGGGTCTTGGACACCATCAAGGATCCCGGGGAGAGAAGTCTCCGGACCTGACCTATGCAGCCTGCAGTGTCTGCTAAAATACTACATATTTAGAAAATCTTAACTCTCTTTTTACATTTCAACTCTTCATAATGCTCTCAAAATGGAAAAAAAAAAAAAAGCAAACTTGAACTAATCCTGTTCTCTAGGACTAGGAAAGCCAATTCCTATCACTAATAGAATAGACATCTACCTTACCCTGAAGGCTCCCTTTCTGGGGGCTGTTTGGAAATAACGCTAGCAAACAAACAAACAAAACAAAAGGAAATCATCTCAATCGTCCCAACTGGTGAGTTTCGAAGAAATTAAATGTTTTAGAAGAAAAATAATAATAATAATAAAAAAGACCACAGACGTTGCACAGAAATCGAAACCCAGGAGCGTGGCATTTAATTTCTGGAACATCTCTTGCAGCCAAATCCCAACCACTGTCATCCCCCGAACCCTCCTACCCTCCATCCCCCGCCCCCACAACCCCCCACCACCCGCCCCACCACCTCACAGGCTCGTGGGATGACGTTGCTGGTAGTGGCGTGGCCGCTCAGGTGAGGGGCCCCCCAACCCCCCAAGGCGCAGGCGGCCAGAGTCCACTGGCGGCTGTCACCAGCGCAGCAGGGTGGGAGGGGTGCTGGCCCGGAGGGGAAGGGGCGGGGGAGCCGGGAGTGCGGGAGCCGGGAGGAGGGGGAGCGACGCGGGGCGGGGGCGCGGCGAGGGCGGGAGCGGGAGCGGCGGGGGCGCGCGGGCGCGGGGCCGGCCCTGCTTCCCGGGTCGCCGGCTGACGCGCGCCGCAGTCGGAGCCCCGGACGCGCGGGCGCAGGGACGCGGGGCTGCCAGAGCGACGGCTCCCTTACGAACGCAGGGCATCTGCGCCGCGGGCTCTCCGGCCACCGCTCCGGGCGGAGTGGCGGGCGCCGCGCACGAAGGTGAGTAGCTCGCTGCGCGTCCGGTACGACCCCCGGTCCTGCCAGGGGGCAGCGGCTGAGGCGAGGGGCGCGGGCTAGTGTGTGGGCACCGGGACGCCGGCCCGGGCGGAGCAGAGCGCTCTCCTGCGGGCAGGGCGCGCCTCGGCGCCAACTCCCTGCTTCTCCTTTAGGCCCCGACCCCGGCGGGCGCTCGGGTGAGGGCACCGCGGGAGCAGCGCATCCCCGGCTGCGCGCGCGGGCGGGCGCCCATCACCGCCTCCAGGCTGTGACCAACTTCTGCCTCCGCGCCCACGCCCCACGCGTTCCGGGAAGCCCTACCTCGCGGGCTCACCATGTGAAGTTGGGCCTGGAGGGGCTGCTGAGCCGGACATTGGGCTCCCCGGAAAGCGGGCGCGGAGGTTTGGGAGGGGTCCCGGGCCAATGCCCGCCGGGCGGGGAGCGCGGCGGCCGGGCGGGGAGCGCGGCGGCCGGGCGGGGAGCGCGGGGGGCCGGGCGGGGAGCGCGGGGGGCCGGGCGGGGAGCGCGGGGGGCCGGGCGGGGAGCGCGGCGGCCGGGCGGGGAGCGCCGGGGCCCGGCGGGTGCGCTCGGGCGGGTGCGCGTGCAGTTCCCCGCGCCCACAGCTGGGCGTGGGCTTTGTTCGGCTGTGCTCACACCTGCGCGGACCGCGGAGTTCCGGGGCGAGCCCACCTCCGCTCTCGCCGCTCTGGAGAGACCTGGGGGAGACTGGGGACGGCAGGGCGGGGGCTTTCCTGGGCTGGTGGCCCCACAGGTGCGGGCCCCGGGGTCCTGGCGCCCCGCCCAGACTCCCTGGGCTGGGACTTGTTGGGACTGGCTCGGCGGGGCGTGGAGCCGACCCAGGCGCCCAGAGCGGGTGCCTGGCAGCAGCTGGGCCGGGGAGGCTGCGTGGAGCCGCGAGTGACGGAGGGTCCGGAGCATCCTTGGCGCGGCGAGCGCCGTCCGCGCCGGGCCCTGCACGCCTCGCGGGTGGGCGCCGCAGCGGGCCAGTCCTCGGCCGGTCGCCGGCTCCGCCAATCTGGGCCCGCCTCTGCCAGCGCCCAGAGCGGGGAGCCAGGGAGCCGTCTTTTCTTCCAGAGCGGTGTACACCGGGCAGCAAGGGACGCGGGTGGGGTCCCAGGGTCCGGGGGACTGGAGAGCAAGCCAGTTGCCTTCCCTCCGGCTCGTCTCCCTGCCGCCTGCCTCCGGCTGACTCTCTGTGGTCGCCCCTGCGCAGCGGCGGGCGCGGAGGGAGGGTGCGGCGCTGAGTGGTGGCGCCTCTTTCCCACCCTGCCTCTCTCCTGCCTTTTGGTACCATCCGCTCCAGCCAGAGGCCTCTGGGGCTCGTAGCTGTCTGTCTTAAAAGGGGAGCATTCTTTTCCTGCCGGGTCCCGCGTGGTTCATGTGCAGAGGTGCGGTTCCCAAGGGCAGGACCCTTCCTCGCCCTAGACTCTGGCAAGCAGAGGTGGAAGCCAGTGTGGCGAGGCGGGCGGCTTTGGTGCAGTCCCAGGAGCTGCCCCTGGGACTTTCCTGGGAAGGAAAACGGTAGCCCCTGAATGCAGACCCAGGGAGGCTGGGCTGTTTTGCTTGGGGCTGTTTGATGTAACCATGCCCTGCTATTAAAATATTGTAATAATAGGGCACGAGTCAATGAGACCTTCCCGAAGAACTGAAATGGGTTTAGACAATTGGATGCTTTCTACTTAAATGATAATGAGAGTCAACATTTTTTTTTTTTTTGAAAAGCTGCAGATATGCTTGGTGCTGTGCAGTTTACAAGTATCATCTCATTTCCTTCCACAACGGTCCCATTTTAAAAACTGGGAGATGGACACTTAAAGAAACCAAGTAACTCTCCTAAGGCCACATAGCTAGGAAGTGGGGGAGCAAGGGCTAGCTTCTTGCCCCTACACTTTGTCATTCAAGACTGTGAACATGTGGCCCTTTGGAGGCTTATTAGTTTAGAGGAAGCCTGAAACCATCAGGTGTTCAAAATCAGGGACATATTATAAGCCCATTTAATTCTAACTCCTGCAGACCTCACAGTAGCGAGCAATATAGTAATTCAGCGAATTGCATTTGTAGAATAGCCTTTTATTGCCCTGTATTGCTCTTGAATTCCTTTACAAGTTCCTTTATTCTGGTTAGCTTTTAAGTACTTGGCTGTTAACCCACAATTCAAGTAGTTACAGTCACTGGACTGTGCTTAGTGACCAGTGCCCCCTCTCATTACAGAGACTGAGAGATTCCTGGCATGTCGCAATTTTTGAGAAACTTTTTAAAAAAATAAAGGTAAAGTTTCCATTTGGCAACGTTTCTATTTCAGGGTCCCAGCCCTGAATCTCTTTTGTAGACACTTTTGACTGCGGAAGATTTACTCCTCAAGTTGGATATGGAATTTAAATAGAACTCTAGTATAAAACCTTAAAAAAGCCTTCGATATCCTAAATATATAAGACCGTGTGGTGCATTTACACAAATGCTCCATATTAACTACTCGAAACAAGAAGAATTTGAACTCAAGTGAAGTCAGCTATTCCTGGAATAGCTTTTAGCATGATTTTAATTGATCACTTGGAAAAATGAGTTCTAAATTCTACTGACTCATGGTCTTCTTTCAGCCTGCTGTTACTAGCACCTTATTACAGGAAAGTTGCTAAGCATGTCACACAATCCGGGAATTTTAGAGCTGTAAGAGAACACTATGTGAACCTTTGGGTTTCCAAGTAAGTACAGTGGGGCTGGGAGAGGTTACCCAGCCCTCTAATGCAGGGAAGTGATGAGGCCCTCACACCACATCATTTAAAAAAATATTTCTATTGATTTCACAAAGGAAGTGAGAGAGAGAGAGATAGAAACATCAACGATGAGAGAGAATCATTGATCAGCTGCCTCCTGCACACCCCCCACTGGGGATGGAGCCTGCAACCCAGGCATGTGCCCTGACCAGAATCGAACCTCCTGGTTCATAGGTTGACACTCAATCACTGAGCCACACCGGCTGGGCACCACATCATTTTTTATCATTGCATCAGTGACGATAAATAGAAAGCTTTAGAAATGATACTTTCTGTGAGGCCGATGTGACAATGACAATAATAGTTGGGAGTGAGCGCTCCAGGAAGGTGAGAGGATATGAGAAAGTATACACCTGGGTGATAGAAAACTTCCTGAAGAGTCATTTCAAACAATGCTTTTGTGTTGGTGTAGTTTTCCTTGTGTAATCGGTTGAATATAAATTGAATCTGGGGCTATTATATTGTGTATGCACAAAGGAGTTATTTAATGGAACCCCAAGCTTTTCTGATAAAGAGATTCGTTCATTCATTCGTTCACTCATTCATCACCACTTACTGGGTACATGTTCTAGGGATATACAGTGTACTGGGGATACAGTGGTGAGCAAAACAGAATTCCTGCCTTATGCCACATACTTCCACATGCAGATATTCTTTTTTCACATTCTGTAAATGTACAGCTTGATGAACTTGCACAAACTGAGCACACCCGTCTGGAGCTCAAAACAAGGAACAGAGAACATCATGAACATCAGAGAAAGCCCTCTTGTGGCTCCTGCCAGTCATTACTCACCTTAAGGGTAACCCCTGAGAAACCCATGCTTTTTTCCTATTCTCACATGAAATCAGAGTCTTTGTCCTCGTTAGCTTAGGCTGCCTTAACTACATACATACTGGGTGGCTTAAAGAACAGACAATTGTTTTCTTACACTTCTGGTGGCTGTAAGTCAGAGATCCGGATGCCGGCATGGTTGGGTTCTCTCGAGAGCTCTCTTCCTAGTTTGCAGACTGCTGTCTTCTCCCTGTGTGCCCATATTTCCTTTCCTTGGTGTGTGCCTGTGTGTGTGTGTGTGTGTGTGTGTGTGTGTGTGAGAGAGAGAGAGAGAGAGAGAGAGAGAGAGAGGAGAGAGAGAGAGAGAGAGAGAGAGAGAGACTGCTTCCCTTCCTCTTATAAGGCCACTGATCCTATTGGATTAGGACACACCCTTATTACCTTATATAACCTTAATTACTTCGAAAAGCCCTGTCTCCAAACACAGTTGTATTGGGGATTAGGACGTCAACATATGAAGTGGGGGGGAGTGGGGGGCACAGATCAGTCCATAGGAGTCCTAATTTGCTGCCTCTGTCAGCAGCCTTTGGAATCTCATTCCCATTTACAAAGAACATTTTCCACTTGAGAAGCATGGTAACTAATAATGAATTTAACAAGAATATAGAGTTCCTAAAGTATTCTTTTTCTCTAGAACAGTGGTTCTCAACCTTCCTAATGCCGTGACCCTTTAATACAGTTCCTCATGTTGTGGTGACCCCCAACCATAAAATTATTTTTGTTGCTACTTCATAACTGTAATTTTGCTACTGTTATGAATCGTAATGTAAATATCTGATATGCAGGATGTATTTAGGCGACCCCTGTGAAAGGGTCGTTCCACCCCAAAGGGGTCACGACCCACAGGTTGAGAACCACTGCTCTAGAAAGTTTTGTGTGCTTGCATACAAAGACTGTTTTAGTCTTCAACTGCTGAGATGATTAGCAAAGAGGAAAATGAATTGAAATTATTTAACATTACTAAATACTTATAGATGTATTTTCCTTTTATGCTTCATGCTTTCCCACCTGAAGGAGCCTTGGCTTTCCTGCCAGGTGAAGTCAGAGGAGGTGGTAGGGATCTCTTAGCATCTAAGGATGTCAGGGGCAAGAATCCAGAGGTTTTTTTTATTTCACCTTTTGTCCACCCAGGCAAACGAAAGGCCCTTTTAGTTTTAGAGTCTTCTATTGCCATCAGAGGCTAAGACTAGGAAAATGTTCCCAAGTGAACTGATGGATTTTTATTTTTCCTCTCAAAATGTGAATGAGTGGGCTACAGGAAGAAAATATGGGATGGCTCTGCCTCCAGCAATAACCCTTTCAATAGCAGGTTGTCTTTAACTGGGGGAGCAAATGCATTATATGTATAGAAAATGGGATGTTTTTGCTAAGTTATTTCTTTATTTTGGTGAAATATATGTAACAGAATTTACTGTTTTAACTTTTTTTTTTTAAATCCTTACCCGGGGATATTTTTCCATTGATTTTTAGAGAGAGTAGAAGGGAGAGTGAGAGACAGAGAGAAACATCAATGTGAGAGAGACACATTGATTGGTTGCCTCCCTCAGGCACTCCAACCAAGGTTCAGGGCTGGCTCAGGGCTGGGGATCGAGCCTGCAACCAAGGTACATGCCCTTGACTGGAACCAAACCCAGGACCCTTCAGTCTTTGGGCCGAAGTTCTATCCTCTGAGCCAAACCGGTTAGAGCTGTTTTAACTATTTTTAACTGTATAGTTTAGTGACATTAAATACTTCACATTGTTAAGTAACCATTACTGCTGTCCATCTTTCCAGAACTTTTCTCACCTTCCCAAATTGGAACTCTCTGTCCATTAAACACTAACCCTCCATTACCCTTCTCCTGCAACCCTGGAAAGAATCATTCTACCTTCTGTCTCTATAGTTTGACAATTTGACTACCCTAAGTACCTTATGTGAATGAAATCCTACAGTATTTGTCCTTTTGTAACTGGCTTATTTCATTTCACTTTATAAAATAAGTATAATGTCTTCAAGGCTCATCTATATGTCTGAATTTCCTTCCTTTTTAAAGCTGAATAATATTCCATTATATATACCAGTACATACCACTTAAAAAAAAAGTATTAACCTGTCAGTGGGCAGTTGGGCTGTTTCCACTTTTTGGCACTTGTGAACAATGTTGCTATGAACATGTGTGTACAAATATTTTTTTGAGTCACTGCTTTCAGCTTTTTGGGGCAAGTAGCCAGAAGTGTGATTGCCGGATCATATGGTAATTCTATTTTAATTTTTTGAGGAGCCATCATAATGTTTTTCATAGCAGCTGCAAAATGTTACATTTCCACCAAGAGTGCACAAGGGTTCCAATTTCTCCACATCATCACCAACACTAATTTTCTGTTTTCTTAATAATTAATAGCCATCCTATTGGGTGTCAAGAGCTATAGCTGTTACTTTTTAAAATATATATTTTTTTATTGATTTCAGAGAGGATGGGAGAGAGAGATAGAAACAGCAATGATCAGCTGCCTCCTGCACACCCCACACTGGGGACTGAGCCCACAACCCGGGCATGTGCTCTTGGCCAGAATTGAACCTGGGACCCTTCAGTCCATAGGCTGACGCTTTATCCATTGAGCCAAACCAGCTAGGGAAAGTTGTTACTTTTTAAAGTTATAAATTAATATACAATGTATTGTGGAAAAGTTACTCATAATGTTTACCAACTTATCAGTTTAACTTTTTTAAATTATTAATTTCAGTGAGAGGAAGGGGGAGAGAGAGAGAGGCATAGAAACATCAATGATGAGAAAGAATCATTGATTGGCTGTTGGGGATGGAGCCCACAACCCAGGCATGTGCCCTAATCGGGAATCGAACCGTGACCTCCTGGTTCATAGGTCCATGTTCAACCACTGAGCAACACTGGTTGGGCTCAATTTAACTTTTATTAATAAGGAGATGGGTGGTTTTTAAGAAGTATTCATTGATTCTGTACTTCGCACAAAGCATGAAATAGAGGCTATATAGCATGCATATCATTGGCCAGGATAAGCCAGCATTGGGGACATACATTAATGTTATTATTTTTAAAGGTTGAATTAGAGCATATATGTCTGTAGTGCACTTGTGCTAAGTGATTTTGCTGTGAGGATAGGTTACATATTAGTATGCTTTTATTTTACTGAAAAAATGACACTATTATTTTAACCAATATCAAGAGCAAATTTGCCTCATATCTAGAAATATGTAGGGATGTGCTAGAGCTGTAAATTTCAGGTCTGTGTTGGGCATTTTTCCCCACCATTGAGTCTTCAAAGATGACAGCACAAACCCTCACCACCCAATTATAATTGCTTAGCTGAGCTAATAAAAAAGATGTGGTGTCAATTTAATTGACCTGTTTTACTAGCCTACAAGATTGGAATTTCAAATTAGAAAAAGGTAATTTTTAAAAGTCTGATGGAGGATTTCCCTTAGTTGTAAAAAAACAAACAAAACAAAACAACAACAACCAAAAACTAGTGAATGACTACCAATGATAAAGGGAACAAACCTACAAACATTTTTGCTCATCTGCTGCACATACTGTCCAACTGGCCTATTCAGCCTAAAAACAGGAATGACAAGTAAATCTTAATCTTGTCTTTTGTGCTCTCTGATTTTCTTCCTTACTGCCCTGTACTAAATGAAGCATTGCTGAATTTGCATGAGGATGCAAATGACAGTTACTGTCAGATGAAAGTGATCCTTTAAAAATTCTTCTTGTTAAATGACAGAAAAGGTTGGAAAAAGTATTTTGAATATATATATATATATATATATATATATATACACACACACACACACACACACATATATGCATATTTAAATGTTATAATGTGCATGGCATATTGGTTCAAAATGCACTGTAACCAGAAAAATATATTCCCAGGGCAATCTGAGGGAATCCTGTAGGAGGCCTTCTACTGTGTGATATGCAGTGAATTTGATTTATCTTTCTCAAGTGGGCTGAGAGCATTCGGAAAATTCAGTATATGTATTCAGTGTGTAGTGCTCTTTTCTCCAAATTTCAACTTTAAAGCGACTTTCATGCCACTTTTAGATGCCCTTGGCATTTGAACAGTCTGATTTACAGCATACATTTTGGGTGAACATTACAAACTCATGGAAAACCCCATTAACATATTCTCTCTCAAGGGAACGGGAAAGTACGAATGTCCCATTAATTATGCCTTAAGGTGAAAGTGGGCTGTGGAAAGGGTTCCATCCTGGAGTGTTTTGGTCCTTGCGGAAGGACGGCTTGCGAGCGGGAGTGCGGCTGCCTTCCAAGGCCCTGTGTGCTTTTCAGTCCCTCACCTCAATAGAGAGCTGAAAGGACAAAACCGAACAAAGGAGGCCTGTTTTGCCTGCCCCACTTGCTGGGCTGTTGTCTTGGCCCCTTTTCAGTGAAGGACGGAGGGGGAGCTGGGTCAAAGTTGAAGAACACTGAAAAGGAATTCAAGCTTCATGTCAAAATTTGAATTATAGCTTCAGTTTGAGCCCCGAGTAGATTAGCGTGAATTGAAATTTGTGAATCTGTGGAAGCGTAAGTGACAGATGGCGTTGGAACAACGTACACGGAGCTGGATGGCGTTCCCCAAATGTTGAGTGCCCCAGTGCGGCACTCGGTAAACACTGAGTTAACTGACACAAGTTTGAAAACTGTAGGAAGTGCAGTTTGATGCCGTACGCTGCATGAAGACATTGGACTGTGTGAATTAAGGGGAGGCCCTGCGTCTGGCATACACTCAGATGCACTTGTTCCCCCTAATTGCATTGCAAATCTTCTCCTGACTGTTCGGCTATCCCGCCTCTAGTATCTGCTTGAATAAATACAGAAATGTCCAATCAGCTTCCCTTGTAAAATCTCATTGCAGTGTTTTGATATTGATCACAGATTGTTTTGAGATGTAACAAGAGAAATCTGTCATAAACATTGACTAGCCAGTGTGTTCTCCTATATGAGTATATTTAAGAAGGGCGATTTTAGTTTTCTGCTTCCAGAGAAAAAGCCATCGCTGTTATATCTGTTATTGAAGTTACTAATTATGGCACAGGGTTCCCCATTCAATTTGGTAGGCAGCATCTGATTGAAAACATTTCAGAAAGAGACGTTAGCTGAGTGTGTAACTGGAAAACTAAATGGCTACTGGGAAGTTGAGGTTACTGGAATGTAAGAGAAATGAGAAATAATTTTGGGTAATTTGAAATGCTTCCTGGGGTTCCATAATTCTGCAGTTGGGAAATTTTGCTTTGGTATCTTTGGCCACTTAAATGACTTGATGGCAATAGTCTTTTGTTCTGCTATTAGTGGCATGATAGCTAAAAACCATTTTATATATATATATATTTAATACATTCAAATGACTATTGCTACTTTTAGAGAAATAATATTGACATGGCAAAAAAACTCTACATGAACAAAATAGTGAAGTAGAAATTTAGAGATAATTTAATATTAATTATGTAATATGAACAAAAGTGAATTTCAGAATTGATTATGCTAACTTCTATTACATGTATTTTACATAGGTCGTGATATATGCTTTGTATGTCTCACAGATTTAAGGTAGCTTGCAATTTAATAATTGGAATAGGGTTTTTAAAACTCCATGGCTGTGTATATATTTCTAGTAACAGTTACTTTGTTGTAAAATTAAGTGGAAGGTAAAATATATCAAGGGTTTATTGCTGTCCTAGAACTATGTGGGGACTCATTAAACAGCAGGGAGTTCATGGTCAGATTGATCGTTGGGCCTGGGATTGGAAGAGTAGAGATCAGGGAGTGTGAAGGATTCAGACGGAGAGAAGGCTCAGGTGGGTAATGAGAATTGTGACATCCAGGAGAAGTGTGCTATATAGAAGGCAGAAAGAGCAAAAAGAATTTTAAATAATGAGGAGAGAGTAAAGAGCAGTGCTCTACAAAGTCAATAACTTAAAATCTGAAAAAAAAATAAAGAGAGGAGAGTAAGAACGTTTGTGGTAATTGCTTGGCTAATGGAGAATACTCTCCATTTCATAGCATTCAATACTAAATATTTTAAGGAGAATTTTTGGTGGCAACTTGACATAATAAAATGGAAATAACTCATAAGGCACTCTTCAAAAATGAAATATGATAATACATTTAAGAAATGGATTGAGAAGAATTTGTTAAGGGTCAAAGCTAAAGTTATTTCAGCATAAAACAGTTAAATTCCTAATCAGATTATCTCTTCTTTCAAGCTATTTTGCTTCTTTATTTACAGAATTAGATATATGAAAACATGAAATTGTCAAACGTATTTGGGGGTGATTATTAGTATTAAACAGGATTCTTTGCTGTCATAAGGATTATGTCATGAGTGAACTCCTATAACGTTTCAGAGTTCAATTCCAGAACAGCTTTCCAGGGTTATCTAAGTGGACAGGTTAATCTGTCTGCTGAATGAGCACAGCATTATAGATACCAAGTGAAGCCCAAGCAAATCAGGCTAAAGAAAAATCAGTAAAGAGGTTAACAGGTGGCAAATGAAGACAATCATCTCAGTTTTATGAAAATATTTGATATTTTCTCTAGGGAACATTGAGAGGCCAAGTCTCAAGATAAAGAAAAGCAGATAATAGTCATCCAGGCAATCCCGGCACTTTTGGCCTTGTTTGTAATAGAATTCGGTTAGCTTTTCCAGGCTTCTGACTGTGGAAACTCAGTCCTTGCTCTGTTCCCTCAGGAGCCTCAGCTGAATTTCCATGATGCATGTGGTATGTGTGCAAGAGTCCCCATATTTGATGAATGAATGAATGCAAGAATGAATGAGCAAATACTTGACATTGCAAAATGTCAAATGGATCTTTTGTTGTTGTTGTTAATCCTCACCGGAGGATATTTTTCCCATTGATTTTTTTTTTCTTGACATGGTGGGAGGGAGGGAGGAAGGGGAGAGAGAGAGAGAGAAACATCGATGTGAGAGAGACACATTGATTGTTTGCCGATGTCAAGCACCCCAACTGGGGATGAGATCATACCTGCAACCCAGGTACATGCCCTTGACCAGGAATCAAGCCAGTGACCCTTCAGTGGGTGGTCAGTGCTCTAACCACTGAGAAACACCGTCCAACACTCAAATGGATCTTTTATTTGGGAGAAAAGTGGGGAATTTGGCCCTCAGCCCTGGTTTGTAGACAGACAAAGTCTAGACCAATGGAAATCAGACATTCATAATTTCATGCCTGGATTCTGTATGATTGTAATTTGCTTCCTGGTTCTAAACTAGGCACTTGAGCAGGCAGGTAAAATAATTTACTCCAGAAAGTACCAGTTTTAAAATTGCTACTGTGGAGTCCTAAATGGCATCTTTGTGTCCCAAAAGAGTTCTTCTGTATCTTTTACTCATGGAGATGATTCAGGATTTGCACGGCTTTCCTTTCCCTTCACTCTCTGAGGCTGGTGCTTGTCATTTCCCTTGAAGGTCTCTGGGTGGCTGCACACTGACGGAGTTAAGTACTTTCTGAGATTGCTTTCTACTCTCTGAATTTGAAGAAATCAGAAGTGAGACACATAGGACTGAGACGACAAGTGTAAAAGGCTGGTGTGTGAAACCAGCTTCTGAAGCACTCAGGGTGCAGCTTTGAAAACTAAATTTTCTCACCGTTTGGTTGATCATGAAGTACTCCTATCTGCTGTTTTCTTTATTTTCCAAGCTGAGAGTTTATATCCTGGCCTTTCCCAACTACTTGGTTAGGTTCAAGGCAGTAGTGCCATGTTTTAGAGACACCTAGAGTAAAAAAAGTACATGAAATTTACAATTAACTAAATTTTGAGAGGTCATTAGTCTACTCTACATAGACTCAGAAACCTTAGTATATGTATAGCATTGGAAAAGTAGCTTATGTACTTTACCTAGAAAATGAAGATAAAACAAATTTTCTCATCATCCAAACCTTTCTCACAAGAGTATGTCATTATGAAAAATGATAAAAATGAAAGCGCTGAAAGACATCAATCTGTGTTCTTATTAGGTAGAATGCACCTGCCATTTTTTTCACATTAGTCTGTCAAATTAGCTTCATATATATGTATCATATATCTTTAGCAACAACTTACTCTACATGGTTTTGAATAAATGAAGTGGTCTCATGCTGCAAATAGATTGATACTCTTTTTGATGCTGCATGATTGGACTGTTTTCAAAACTCAAACTATATATTCTAAACCTAAGTGAAAATCAGATTGAATCAATATGATTAAAAAGTTTGTAAATTCAGCAAATGCTTTTTTCCAAATGTCAGTAATAGTCTTTTAAAATCTAATTTTTAAATTTTTTTAAAATAAATTTTTATTGATTTTTTTACAGAGAGGAAGGGAGAGGGATAGAGAGTTAGAAACATCAATGAGAGAGGAACATCGATCAGCTGCCTCCTGCACACCTCCCGCCGGGGATGTGCTCGCAACCAAGGTACATGCCCTTGACCGGAATCGAACCTGGGACCTTTCAGTCCGCAGGCCGACGCTCTATCCACCGAGCCAAACCGGTCTTGGCAATAATTTTTAAATTTTAAACCATATCCTATTTATATTTTTTAAGAGGAGAATCAGTAATTTTTTTGTGTGTTTCAGTCACAGTTAACTGGCAACCCCACAAACCAATAAAGCATGAAACAATTTTAATATATTAAAGAAACCAAGCTCACAAATTTCCTATCTTTAGAGGTTTTACATAGAGAGAGACACATGTAATGGGGCTTGTAGCAGGTTTGTGTAGATGTCATTGTTTGTGTTTATTCTGTTCCTTTGCATCTATTCTGTTCCTCTGTACCTCAGAGGAGAGATAGGCACCTAAGAATAGTGGCCACATAGACACTTTGGAAAACATGAAAAACAGAACTACCATATGATCCAGGAATTATACCACTTCTGGGTATATATCCAAATGAAGTAAAAACAGGATATTTAAGAGATATCTGCATTCCCATGTTCATTGCAGCATTATTCACAATAATCAAAATATGAAAACAACCTGTGTCCATCAAAATGAGTGGATAAAGAAGAGATTTCATATATATTTTTGACAACACGAATGAACCTGGAGGGCATAGAAAAAAAAAGACCAATACTTTATGGTATTATATGTGGCATCTAAAAGAAAAAGTCAAACTTAGACATAGAAAGTAGAAAGCGGTTGCAGGGTCTGGGGGATGGGGAAACAGGGAGAAGTTGGTAAAAGAGTACAAACTTTGTTATAAGATAAATAAGGTCTGAGGATCTAGTGCAAAACATGGTGTTTATCTATATATATAAAGAGCCAGGGGCCGTCACATCTGAAACAACCAAATGGACGACTGAACAGGCTGAGTGGGGCGACAAGGCTGGCAGGGGGTTTAGTGAGGGACGACCAAACGACTGAACAGCAGGCTGCATGGGGCAACCCGGCTGGCAGGGGGGTTAGTGAGGGGCGACCAAACGACTGAACAGCAGGCTGTGTGGGGCGACCAGGCCAGCTAGGAGGGCAGTGAGAGGCGACCAGGCCAGCAGGGGGCGCAGTTGGCGGCAAACAGGCCAGCAGGGGGGCAGTGAGGGGCGACCAGGCCAGCAGGGGGGAAGTTGGAGGAAACCAGGCTAGCATGGGGGCAGTTAGGGGCAACCAAGCTGGTGGGGGGGGGGGGGGGGCAGTTGGGGTGACCAGGTTGGCGGGGGCGGCAATTGGGGGCAACCAGGCCGGCAGGGGTCTAGTTAGGGGCAATCAGGCAGGCAGGCAGGTGAGCAGTTAGGAGCCAGCCATCCTGGATTGTGAGAGGATGCCCAACAGCCAGTTTAGGCCCAATCCCCAGGATTAGGCCAAAACCGGCAGTCAGACATCCCCCGTGGGGTCCCGGATTGGAGAGGGTGCAGGCTGGGCTGAGGGTACCCTCCACCCCATGCACGAATTTTGTACACTGGGCCTCTAGTAGTTAATAACACTGTATTGTATAATTAAAATTTGCTAAAGGCATAGAACTTAAATATTCTCACCCTCCAAAAAAATAATAGGTGATGGATGTGTTAATGAGCTAGATAGGAGGAATATTTTTCACAATATGATATATACCTATGTCAAATTATGATGTACACTTAAATATCTTACAATTTTATTTGTCAGTTATACCTCAGTACAGCTGAAAAGTAATCATTGACCTGGGTGTAGACACAGAGCTTTAGAAATGGGCATGTGTTGTAGGTCAATAGTGTCCCCAAAAATTATGTTTAAATCCTAACCCCTAGTACCTCAGAATATGACCTTATTTGGGGATAAGATATTTACAGTTAAAATGAAGTCATTAGAATGGGCCCTAATTAAGTATAAGCAGTGTTTTCATAAAAAGAGGAAATTTGGAGACCAGCAGAGTGGGAGAAGGCCTTGTGGAGATGAAGGCAGAGATTACAAACCTAGGAACCCCAGAGATTCCCAGCAAACTACTAGAAGCCAGGGAGAGGCCTAGAACAGATTCTCCCTCACAGCCCTCAGAAGGAACCAGCCCTGCTGACACCTTTATTTTGGACTTCTAGCCCCCAGAACTGTGTTCATATGTCTATATATCTATATCCACCAGTGTCTACTTTGTGCATCAAAGGATTGTGCTTATATAAATCATTATTTAGAAAGTCTCTATACCTTGAATTAAAACACAGAAATACTGGGATCAGTAGGGACAGTATTCATTTTATTAACTGGTCAGTGTATGAGGTTGGTAGTTTAATCAACTGATTACTCTTTTTGGTTGTAATCAAGTTGAATCCAAATTGGCTGCCTTTCTCAAGTGCAAATTCTCATCATTTGGGAACTTCAAGTGGAAGATTTTGTTCAAGTCTCTGCAGGTGCCTTTGCTGCTTCTTGCCGATCAGAAGGTGTCTTTGCACTTGGAAAATGGGATGTGTGATTTCCTCATGCTGAGAAAAGTGAAAGCTTAGATGAGCTATTCAACTACTTCCCTGCGAATGCCATGTCAGAGGGACAGGGTGAAGGATTACATTGTGGAGAATTTTGAAGCTAAATATAATCAGGCAACACCTCTGTCTTTTGAAGAAGCTGATGGCCAGGTGCTTTAATCAACTTGAATATTAGTTTGAGTGAATTAAAAACGCTCACAGCATTTTGGCTGGTCCTTAATGACGTCAGCCCAGTTGGTTGAATGTCTTCTTCATTTCCACCAGCGACAGCCTTCTCTGTCTTAGATGGTAACCTCCTTCCTGGCAATGAGCCCACCTAGTAATGTCTTATGTATGGCATTTAATGAGCTGCCACATCCAAAGAAGGGCCCAATTGTTTTAAATACAAACAATGAGATAATTTGGTAGGGAGGTTTTTGGGATGAGCACTGAGGACTTTATACCTCTGAGTTTATATGCTTTACTAATTTCATTTAAATATGTAAACCACTTGCTAACTTGGGGTTTCCTCCTGGTGTCAGGTTCTCCCTTGCTATGGACTCCAGTCAGGAGGGACTAACCAAACCCACGGGCATCCAGCAGGAAATAATTTGGAATCAGGGCTGTTTTAATTTTGCAGGTTCTTGCAGCCTCTCTTCACCTTGCAAGGCAGTGAGGTGCAAATTGATGGAGTGAAATATCCAAGGCCCTAGACAAGAGAAGAATATAGGCACTGGTTTGTTTCTGAATATCAACATCTCGGTGTAAACTTTTTATTAGATCTTTTCATATTTGCTTTGAAAGACAATTGTGTGAAGATGGCTTGGAAGATTTATGGGAACCATTGTGACATTTGGTGTTGACCGAAATTTATTCGCAAATGTACTCATGTGGGGTAGCAGTGCTAGTTCTAGGATAAATTACCAGCTTTAGGTCCATTTTATTATTTTAAATTGTTAGCCTAGATTTTGTTACATTAAACTCACATTTAAAAATTTTATGTACGAGATGACACTTTCCTTATTTCCTACTCTAGACAAGCAGAACACATCTTGGGAAAGCAGTTACTTTTTAGGGAAAATGGAAATGGGCTCTGCTCTGGTCATCTGAGCATAATTTCAGCCCTCCCCGACCCTCCTTCAATCTCCTCCACATAGTTAGGAGTGGGCCAGTGATGAATATGCATGTGTCACACACCTGTGACCGAGAGATCCTCCATCAAGAAATGGCAGAGTATCAGTTACTTGAAACGGATGACCGGTGGCAGCTGCTGTCTGTGGCCCACCGGGCGCCCTGCCCTGCCCTGTGCTGACAGCTGCACATCGCATCCTGCCATCACACCACCTCTGCCACCTCCATCCCAAGAAGGGGCTGAGCCTGCTGGCATCACTTCCTGGGCAGTCTGCTCCTGAGGTAGAATGTATAAAGATGTCTCTCTGAATTTTAGGAAATAAGATCACAATGATTTTTACTTTTTGCTATTAATAAATAACAGTAGTCCACGATGTTTATTGGTTATTAACTATATGAACATACTACAAAAATTATCTCATTTAGTCTTCATGACAATCCTTTACATCAGAGGCCAGCAAATTTTTTTTTAATAAAGAGCCAGATATAAATATTTTAGACTTTGTAGGTTATGTACTGTCTCAAAACAGGGAAAATGTGTAAATGAATGGGCATTTCCATGTTCCCATACACTTTCTTTACAAAAATAGATGTGGTGGTCCAAATTTGGCTCATGGGTCATAGTTTCCCAACTCCTGCTTTCTGCTATCATACCCTTTTGACAGATGAGAAAACTGAGGCCTAGGGAGTTTAAGTAAAGGGTCAAAATAGCACAGCTGTTAAAATGCAGAACCAAAGGAGTCTGACTTTCATTCCTTAGTCTTAACTCCTATGAGCTACAAGTTATCCTGCCATGAGAGATGACAAGAAATTGGATTTTAGTTTCTGCATGTTGTAAGTTATAGATTTTGACCCAAACTTCTAAGAGAAACCTCCAGTTCCCTTAGAAACGTGGAGGGAAGTATCAGTCCATGTCTTGAAGATGCTATTTAGATAATATAGATAATATAGGTAGTCTAGTCTATAGCACATTCAAGTGATGGGACTGCATCCTGAGTAATTGAATAAGCCTTTTAAGGGACTCCAAGTGACCTGGTATTGTGGCCATTTTTGTTATTAGGATTGAAGAAGCCAAATTACCCTAATTTAAAAATATATGTAAACTATTACTTTTTAAAAAAATACTGATTTTATCAAGGAAGGGAGAGGGAGAGAGAGATAGAAACATCAATGATGAGAGAGAATTGACTGACTCCTGCACGCCCCCCACTGGAGATCAAGCCTGCAACCTGGGCACGTGCTCTTGACCTGAATCGAACCCGGGACCTTTTAGTCCACAGGCCAATGCTGTACCCACTGAGCCAAACCGACCAGGGCTAAACTATTACTTTTTAAATTTGATTATACATTGGTGGTCCATGTGTTACGTAGTAAGATAACTTTGGCATATTCCCAGGAAAGATTTTTATTTTTATAAAAAATAAATTATGCTGAGGATTTTTATGTTTAATATAAAACCCTGGAGTGAGAAGTCTAAGCAGTTTTTATTTTCCAGGATGGACAATTTCTTTTGTGTTTTATTTCCATGGTAACAGTTAAGTTTCGACTTGAGAACAACAAACCTACATGATAACCATCCAGTTGACATTGTTGGGCAACCCCTTAGGGAATTGGTAGTGCATCATGGTATCGAGATAGCACCTGAAGTAGAATAATACAGGCTTGTTTGTTGTTGTTTTTTTAAATATATAAAGCAAGGCTGAAGTTAGGAAACATTTAGTTTTAGGCAGCAGTTCAGCACACCCAAAATACCATGAGTGGCCAGACTTCAAAGATGTTCCGGGACACCATAAAGAGCTCCAGAACTCACAGTTCCTGACCTCAGGGTGAATGAAATTGTAGGAAGCATGCAGCTGGCAAAATGGAGGCTTCATGTGACTAAACATTGTTGCTTGTGCTTTGTTTGAGGGAAACTCAAAATGGAGACACTCCCCGGTGGAGAAATCAGAGAGTGGAAACGCTTGTGGGGAGGTAACCCTACTCTCTTTGAAAATCTGGAGTCTTTGAATTTAAGTGAGCCTCCATTCATTACTAAGGAAGCTGACAGAGAATAAAACCCAACTAGTGGAGAAGTTGACTGCTGTGTTCCTGTGAAGTGGTTACTGTGAATTAATTGGTGTAACAAATTATAAAGGGCATGGTCAATAAATGCAGAAAAAATTTTGTTGAATCATTTCCTAGAAAAGATAGTCTTAGGCTTAATTCATTCAATGAAAAAAATAACCCAAATAAAAAATGGAATTATGATACCATGGACAACTTTTTTGTTTATTTTCTTGTCGTTATTTTACATATCATATAGTCTACCCGTGGTAAGTATTCAACTTAGTGACTTTTAAAATAAATTTAAAAATTGTGCAACTGTGGTAAACAGATTTCTAAGATGGTCTCTAAGATTCTGTTCCCTGGTGTATGAACCCTGTATATTACCTTCCCTTAATGGGCAGGACCTGTGAATGTGGTGGGTTCCCATAATTAGACATTATATGGCAAAAGTGATGGGATTTTGCATATTTAATTAAAGTCTCAAGTCAGTCAATTAAAAGTTAGTGGAGAGAACCAAGATGGCGACGTAGGTAAACGCCTGTACTCGCCGCCTCCCACAACCACATCAGAATTACAACTAAAATACAAAACAACCATCATTCAGAACCACCTGAGATCTGACTGAATGGAAGTCCTACAACTAAAGGAGTAGAGAAGAAAGAATATTGAGACAGGTAGGAGGGATGGAGGCACGGACGGGCTGGTCCGACACCCACCTGTGGCGTTTCTTTTAATGGGGAAGGATTTCTTGGCTGCAGAGGCCTCCTGTGAGGAGCAAGGAGTCCTAGCTGAGCACCAACCCCCCAGCCAGGGTCCCAAAGGTGGGAAGAGAAGTCCCTATAACTTTGGGCTGTACAGCCAGCGGGGATTGTGGCTGAGTGGCACGGAGTGGCACGGAGGCTCGGAAGAAGCCCACTCCCAACTGGAAGCAAGGGGACAAATGGAGGATTTGGAAGACGAGGTTTGTGTTTTCAGGCTGGGATTCTATACATAGGAATATAAGGCCCCTCGTGGTGCAGGGAAGAAAAGGGAGCCTCCATTTGTACCCTTGCTTGCAGTTGGGAGTGGGCCTTCTTGTGGGTAACTCTGGAAAGATTTAACTGGAATCATGTTAATATTTTATACTTATATATAATTATATTTATATGTAATTACTATTTTAGCTCCAGACCCAAATGCAAAATTAGTTTCCAGTTTTTTCTTTTTTTCATGCATTATTGCAGTCTGAGAAAATGCTTTTATTTCCCCTTTATTTTGCTCATTAAGTACTTGAGTATTTAGCTAACAGGTTTTCAGCACATTTGTTTACTGTGTTTTTGATCATTGAGAATCCTCCATTTTTCTAGCTGGCTACTTAATTTAATGCAAAGAGGTGTCCTATGTTATTGGAAATTGATAGTCTTGTTATATAAATTATTTAAATTAAAAAAAGCATATTATCTGGCATAATTGAAAGAATTCTAATGTTATCTCTGAAGATTTAGTCACTGATTGCTGTTAGTTGTATTTTAAGTAATCCATATTAGAGGATCAATGCCATTAACCTTTCTTCATTCGTATTCTTTTTAAAAAAGACTTTTAAAAACAGTTTTAGGTTTACAACAAAATTGAGAGGGAGGTACAGGGATTTCCCATATACACCTGCCCCCACAGATGCATAGCCTTTCTCATTATCAACATCACTCACCAGAATGGTACTTTTTTTTTTTTTTTTTTTTTTTTTACCAAGGATGGACCTACTTTGACATATCAGAATTACCCAAAGTTCATATTTGACCTTAGGGTTCACTCTAGGTGTTGTACATTCCATGGGTTTGGACTAATGCATAGTGACGTTCTAATATATCATTGTAATATTATACCTATACTAGAGGCCTGGTGCACAGATTCATGCACTGGTGGGGTCCCTCCGCCTGGCCTGTGCCCTCTCACAATCTCTTCCTGCCCCCCCCTTTCCCTCTGAGATTCATCAGTCTGTTCCACGTTTTTATGCTTGTGCATTGAGCATCTGCCCCCTGATGGTCAGTGTGCATCATAGCTACTGGTTGAGTGGTCGAATGGTTGCTTAGGCTTTTATATATAGATTATTTTCACATTACATTGTGCACGTAGATGGATTAATTTAGCTTTAGATGTTAAATTGGGCTGGTAATTCTAATAGAACTCTACAGTAAAACCTTGATATAATGGAC
>NW_027223973.1:0-31215 GCF_028538775.1 Myotis yumanensis
GAGACTTGATACACACATACACATACACACACACACACACACACTCACACAGAACAGGCTAATCACATTATATATTCATTAATATATATCAGGCAAATTTTATAACGAGAATAAATTACTAATTTTCTTTTTTATTTCAGAATTGGGAAGAATAATCAAACATAATCAATGGGTCATACCTATCACTCTATATAAAAGCCTCACTAGGTAGTAAACCCACAAGGTTAACTGTACAAGAAGTCTTAACACTTCTGTAGGATGGTGAAAGGAGTTAAAACAGCTGCGCAGCCATCTGTACAAGAACAACATTGGAGCCACACCCCCTACTGTACAGCAAGATGAATTCAAACGGATCAAAGATATAAATGGAAGAGGGGAATCTATTAAAGTGCCAGATGAAAACATTCCTCGGTGAGTTCATTTTTTTTTAATAAGGTATTGCCAGGTAGATGTGTGGAACTGCTGAAGTTCTAAATCAACGTCAAGGCCAGAAGTTCAGTGAACCACTTGGGTGGGCAAAGGAGAGAATATCCAGGAGTAAATGATTAGCCAAGCCTGTGCTAGGTAAGCCAAACATTCCTCTTTAAATCAAAAGCTCCTGATTTCTTTTGCCTCGAAATTACAACATTTTTTATTTGGGGTATAATTTGTATTCATTTCCTAGGGCTGTCATACAAAGAGCAAACACTGGGTGCTTTAACACAACAGAAATGTGTTCTCTCTCAGTTCTGGAGGCCAGAGTCTGAGATCAAGGTGCCGCAGACCCATGCTCTCTCTGACGGCTCTGGGGAGGCACCTTCCTTCTCTCCTCCCGCTCCTGGTGTTCGAAAGCAATCCTTATCTTTGGCTTAGAGATGGGTCACTCCATCCCATGGCCATCTTCTCCCTGAGTCATCGCATCGTCTTTCCTCTGGGTGTGTCTCTTTGTGTCCAAATCTCCCCTTTTTATAAGGATTAGGTTCCACCTTAATGACCTCATTTGAACCTGCTTACCCCTATAAAGACCTTATGTCCAAATAAGAACACATTCTGAAGTACTAGGGTTAGGATTCTAACACGTTTGGGGGGGTGCTCACAATTCAACCCACTTCAACACACTTCAATAGTAATATGTCTGTTTAACACATACATAGCTACAAAATCGCTGGCATTCTCCATGCCAAATTCCCCACGAAATAGCAGAGCCACAGGCCAACGTTCCCCACAGGTTGCCCTGGGGACACCCAGCACCACACATTGCCCACTGCGCTCATGATAAACAGGCAGATTCTGGGGCTCGAACCCAGACTCACTGAAACAGACCCCAGAGAGAGGGGGGCAGGGCAGAGAAGCCTAGGTGGGGCATTTTTCTCAAATACCCTCAAGATTAGAAAAGAATTAGTAGCCTTCAGGCCAAGAAGCATCTATAGGGCTTCAAACTTTTGTGGGAAAGAAAAATCAAATATGTGTCACATTCCTTGGGTTCCAACCAGAGCTTCCCCAGGAGCAGTAAAAGCCAGGCAGCGGTGACTTGGAAATGGAACACCCCAAAGACACTCTGCGTTGCCAGCTCAGAGGGCTTGCCACCAATGATGTAGGGTAACTCTACCCCAGTCTCGAGGCTCTTATTATAAAACGGAGGCAAAATCTAAACTGCAAATCTGACCCTTAAACATATGCATCTGTCATCTCTTCAGGATGCCCCCATGCTCTCATGTCACATTCTCTTTCATCACCGTACCGCAGTGAAACAGGCTGGGACACCACAACAGCCTGAGAGCAGGGTTCGCTGGGCTCATTACAGGTTGGGAGTCAGAGTACTGGGTAGGCTTGCCAAGTGCCTGAAATCTGCAGGAACCTCCCAGAATAGAATGTGTCCCTTGAAGATGCTCCCAATTTCCACGTTGAAAAATTGTGCCCTCTCTCTGGCCCCTTGTCCCTACCCTTTCTAAGTTTTAAATTCCACTTGCTAAGTGAAACTAACTTGCTGCAAGGCAGCTAAAACCTTTTAAAGTCCTCAGAACTCAAGTTCCATACATGCCTCTGGATATTGCTCTGCTCCTCACAAAAGAAAGGTTGGAAAGAGCCTTCCTAAGACAACTGCTGGAGAGGCCAGAACAGCAGGTAGGTAAAAAGAGAGGTAAAAGAGGGTAACACTACAGCCTTGAAGATTACTTTTTCTGTTTGGAAAAACTGAGTTCTAACAGGGCTCAGAGATTTCTTAACATCAGAAGTTTCAAAAGTCACCCTTCATTCATTCATTCATTCATTTATTCATTCATTCAACAAGCATTTCCTATGCTTGGCTCACTGCTAATTTGAATAATGGGGATGAGTATTAGAGTCAGGAAGCTAATTACTGCATTCCTGGGGAACATGGGAGCAGAAGAAGCCTTGAGCCCAGGAATGGGGAAGACAAATCTGCATCCTCAAAGACAATGCAAGAAGCTTCTGAGCAACCTGAGCTCGAGCATAGTAGGAGGCACGTCCAGCCAAAAGGGATCCTCTCCTCCGGGGGCCAAAACTGAACAAGGAAGGAATCCAAAGTAACATAGTGGGGAGTCGGGGTAAAGAAAGGGGCTCTAGGGACATAGGCAGGAGAAGGGAAGGAGAGAAAGACCATCTCGTTTGCCACTAAAAGATGAGGAAGTGGTTAAAGTAGCATGCTTCCCATGACAATGAGCTCAACTGTCATTTGCCATTTCTCCCTCGTCCTAGGCCAGCGGCTCCCAGCATACCCTTCTGAATCTGTACCCGTGCCAATGAGGCTATCAAACTCCGACTTCTCTGTTTTTAAAAGGCAATATAGAGCCCAGGGCTAGATATTTATCCAAATATGTACTAAAATATATAGGCCTTGAACACAAACTTGAAGTACGAAATTGACTTTGAGGTATGTACAAATATGGTGATTTTTGGAAAAGACATAATTTTTCATAAGTCAAAGTAATGGTTTTGTGACAATTTAAACTTCTGAGAGATAAAAAAAAAAGCAAATGTACTTTCATTGCCACTGAAACTAACAATCAGCCAGTTAATGATGCAATTGAGTGTGATGCAGAAATTAAAAATATAACAACTAGCCGAAACCGGTTTGGCTCAGTGGATGGAGCGTCGGCCTGCAGACTGAAAGGTCCCAGGTTCGATTCCGGTCAGGGGCATGTACCTGGGTTGCAGGCACATCCCCAGTGGGAGGTGTGCAGGAGGCAGCTGGTCGATGTTCCTCTCTCATCGATGTTTCTAACTCTCTATCTCTCTCCCTTCCTCTCTGTAAAAAATCAATAAAATATATTTAAAATATATATATATATATATATAACAACTGTTGTTATATATTCTTCCTCTTTTGACATTCACCTAAATGATGCTGACTTATTGGTGAGTTTCGCCATGTATATTTTAATAATAAATTAAAATGTAAGACTCCAACTCTTTGAAAACTAAATCCCCATTAATGGATAGATTATGTATTTTGCACACCCTCAACTACTAGGAGCTATGAAAAGCAAAGAAGGCAACTTGTACAATCACAAAGATTTGAAAGATAACTAAGAGCTTGGGCCAAGTGGAGTGATTAGGTTTACTTCTCACATGAGAAGACTTCATCAAGACTAGCAGTGGCTCTTTTATCTAATGTGCAGAAACCAAACCAACACAGCGAGTCAAAGATGAAGAAACAAAGACATATGTTCCAAACAAAAGAACAAGGCAAAACTCCAAAAGTGATTTACATGACAAAGAGTTCAAAATAATGGTGATAAATATGTTCACCAAAGTCAAGAGAACAATGAATGAACAAAGTAAAAATTTCATTAAAGAGCTACTGAGAGCATATCAAACACATCAAGAGCTGAAGATTACAATCAATAAACTGAAAAAGTTGAATAGAAGTGTTCAATATCAGACTGGATCAAATAGAAAAAAAGGATCAGTAAACTCAAAGGCAGAGTAGTGGAATTCATCCAAATCAGAGGAACAAAAAAAACAAAAAAAAACAAAGAAGAAGAAGAATAGAAGTGAGTTAAAAGAGCTTAAGGGATTTATGAGACACCATCAAACAAACAAATATTTATATTACAGAGTCCCAGAAGGAGAAGAGAGATAAGTCTATTCAAAGAAAAATGAGTGAAAACTTTGAAACCTAGGAAAAGAAACAGACATCCAGATCCAGGGGGCCCAAAGAGTTCCAAAAAAGATGAATCCAAAGTGACCTGCATTGAGACTCATTATAATTAAATTATCAAAAGTTAAAAACAAGGAGATCATCTTAAAAGCATCAAGAGAAAAGCAACTTGTTACTAAAATTACTAGCAGATTCTTCATTAGAAACTGCAGGCTGGAAGGGAGTGGAATAATATATTCAAAGCACTGAAAGAAAATAATAAGCCAACCAAGAATACTCTACCTGCAAAAGTATCCTTCAGAATTGAAGGAGGATAAAGTTTCCCAGGCAAACGATGCTGAAGGAATGTATAACAAGGCCAGCCTTACAAGAAATGCTAAAGTGAGTTTTTTAAGCTGAAAAGAAAGAATGCTAATTAGTAACAAGAAAACATATGAAAATATAAAGCTCACTGGTAAAGGTAAATGTATAGTTAAATTCAGAATACTCTTCTGTTGTAATTGTGATGGGGAAACCACTTATAAAAGTGGAGCAGATGTAACAAAAAGGCATATATAAAACATTCCATCCAACAGCAGTGGAATACACAATCTTCTGAAGCACACAGGGAACCTTCTACAAAATGTTGGTAAGGAAACAGAATAGACAAAATGCATATTATCAAAAAGACAAGAGATAACAAGTGTTGGTGAAGATTTGGGGAAACGTAACCTTGTACACTGTTGGTAGGAATGTAACCTGATGCCACTATAGAAAAGAGTATAGAGGTTCCTCAAAAATTAAAAATAGAATTACCATGTTACTCAGAAATCCCACTTCTGGGTATATATCCAAAGGAAATGAAAATGAGATATCAAAAAGATATCTGCATTCCCATGTTCATTGCAGCATATTCACAATATCCAAGACATGGAAACAAACAGTGTCCATCAATGAGTGAGTGGATAAGGAAGATCTGGTATATATGCATCCAATGGAATATTATTCAGCCATGAAAAAGAAGGAAATTCTCCCATTTGTGACAACATAGATAGGCCCTGAGGGCACTATATGGAGTGATATAATCCAAAGAAAGACAAATACTGCATGGTATCACTTATATGTAAAATCTTTTTTAAAAAGCCCAACTTATAGAAACAGAATGTAGAAACATGGTTGCCAGGGATTCGGGGATGGGGCAAATAGAGGGAGATTGGTAAAAGAGTACAAACTTGCAGCTGTAAGATGAAAGCAGGCTGAGGATCTAATGCAAAACATCATGACTATAGGTGATAATCCTGTAGAGTATCATTGGAATTTACTAGAAGAGTAGAACTTAACTGTTCTCAGACACACAAAAAAGAATAAATGGGTTAATTACCTAGATGGGGGAATCCTTTTTCAAGGTACACTCTCAATATCTCACAATTTTGTCAATTTTACCTCGATATAGCTGAATTTTTCCAAAACAAAGTTAATTCACAATTTCTGTCATATTGATAGACATTCTGAGGATTATCCAAATGTCTTTTTGCAGGTTTTTATATCATATGGCTAATTCCAGGTTCTTCTAGAATTCACTTTCTTACTACTCTTTTTACTAATGATATTTTCTATTCCTTCTTTTTGAAATTACTATTATTATTCTCAAACTATTATGATATAAATGTAATATTGTCTATATTAGAGTTCCAATGTGAGCTATTTTTTAAATGACAGATGGTAGCTTTTCAACATGTGCTTTTTCAATTTTTCTAAAAAGCTTGACAATCATCTTCAATTTTTTTCAGGATACATTTTTTTCTCATTTTTCATCCTTTTAAAATTAATGACTATTTTTATTCCGCTTGGTCAGACAAATAGGCTTTGATTTACAACAGCTGTAATCTTATAGTATACATGCACACATATACGCTTATTCATATAACTTCTTTTTTCCTTCATAATTTTTTTAAACCATTAAATAACAAGATATAGTTTGGTCTAAGGTTTTTAAAATTATTCCAGTCTTTTAAGCTAATATAATTAAGTTACAGAGTGGTTTTGCTACACATCTCATTACTATAAATTTGCTTTGTTCTGGGTTTAACAATGAGATGGCTAAGCATGGACATAATATTTTCCTCCCCTTTATTTCTGCCTTCATTTTATTTTTAAATTCAGAAGATTATTGTCATGAATTCTTTATCCACTAGTAATGTGTTTGAGTTTAATTTCAGTTGTTCCAAATACCTTTCAAATTTTTATAATTATAAAACGTCATGATGGAAATCAACTGATAACTATTAACATGTGTATTTGAGTTCAGCAGTGCTCTGGAACTAATACTGCTAAGAGTTCATGAGGGAAAATATATACCTATAGTACAATAAAGTTTAATAGCAACAAAAGTTGGATCTCATGGATATGGCCATTATTATTATTCCTTAATTTTTTTCTTCTCCCAAAGTATATAAAACGGCAAGAACAAATATTAAGATAAAATCTGTAACCTCATTATATTTAGATTCCAATATTTGCTTATTATAGATCTGCTTCACATGAGAATGCTAAAGTAAGTAGGTGCTCAATAAAATTCCTTTTTTTTAATCCTCACCCGAGGATATTTTTTCCATTGATTCTAGAGAGAGTGGGGAGGAGAGGGAGAGACATAGAGAAACACCGATGTGAGAGAGACACATCAATTGGTTGCCTCCCGCAAGCCCCCCACCAGGGCCGGGAGCATGCAACCGAGGTTCATGCCCTTGATCAGAATCGAACCCAGGACCCTTCAGTCAGCAGGCCAATGCTCTATCCACTGAGCCAAACTGGCTAGGCCTCAATAAAATTCTCAATTCAAAGGTGGCTGAGAGTTTTTATTCGCCATTGGGACTGACTCTAGATATCTAAATATGCCTGTTAATCCCCACATTTCTATATAGTCCAGACTCTACCACCTACATGGGTGCCCTCTATCAAGTTTGGATCACAACATTGCTGGCTGCTTACTCAAAGAACCACATGTTAATATGTTAATATATGCAAATACATAAAATACTCTCTAAGGCCAGATGTGTGTTCACTTGGCCTATATCAGATCAGTGAACTCTAAAACGCAGTACAAAACTCCACATTTATTTAGTTTAATCAAAAGCATCCCATGCTTCAGAGGTAATAATTGATTTCATCAATTCAAAGAAACCAAATGAGACAATCTGTCTAAATCCATTACTGATTTGACCTACATGCCCAGGAAAAAGATTTAACTTCCTCTTGCCTTGACTCATCTACGTTATCTCCTGAATAGATATGTTGAGCCATGGAGGATGTCTAGTCATGTTTCCTTAATAACTAGAGTTCTTCTCCCTGAACAAGAGCAGCAGTCAAGGTTCAGAGCAACACCAGCTCTGAGGGAATCGGCTGAAGGACCAATGTCACTCAGCCACTGCATCTTTCTGCAGGCTCCTCCCAGGAGCAGGGTGAGGACCTAACTGGTCTATTGTGTTACCTTTCCCCTAAAATATTAAGAATAGGGAGTCGAGTAAATGATGGGCATTCAGTAAAGACACCTATTATTCTCTCTTTAGTCCACAAAGATCTTTAAAAAAATTAAGGTAAAATTATTTATTAATAATTGAGGATTTCTGAACAAAAGTCCTCAATACTAAAAACGTATAGATCATTTAATGTTAAACATTTTGACACTGTGAACACATAATATTAACTGCATTTATTATGTGTCCACTCCACATTTTCTGGTGAATTTTAACATGGGTTAAATATAATGTCAGGTTAAGGTCTCTCACCGTCTATATTTTTAAAACATTATTTCATAATTTCCAGGGGAATTACAGTGTGCTGACACTAAAACTTAACAAATTCTGATGTACCCTTGAAACCAATTAGACAACAAGCTATTGTTTCCTGCTACTGCTCTCTCCTAGGACATCGCAGCTGGTTCATAAATGCGTGGTTATTGACTTGCAAAAAATAAAAAGTCTATCTCAGTGTTCTTACCTGGCACCCTCTTGGCCCAGTTAATCATGTGAACCAGCTCCCTGTCGGCGAGGTTGGTCAGCAAGCCCATCATCGAAGCTTCACTGAAGGGTCTGCTCGGATCGTACTCGGAATAGATGATGGGGGGCTCGGCCTCCATCAAGGCACTGACCATCTGGTCGGCTGTCAGCGATAAGGCAGGGCTGTTCTTCTTCGTGTGCTTAATCAAGAGAGGGCTTGGCCAAAGGCTGGCGGCTCTCATGTCTCCAGAGGACCCTGCGTCATTCCTGCTCTCCCCATCGTCCCTTTGGCGCTTGTGTTTCAACATTCTCCCTCCTCTTCGGTCTTTCCGTAACCCTGAGAACACAGAAATATAAAACAGCTTGTTCTTTTTATCATGTAAACTTTCGTACTATGCCAATAACCCTTAATTCTATTTGAAGAAATACCTTGAGGTACAGAAATGCTGGTAAGTGTTTGACAACCAGCTGTTCAAGAAAAAATGTTAAAGGCTTTGATTTGTAGTATTCACTAGTTTCCATTGTGGACATATTCCTACCATGGCAAATTTCAAGCTACTTATCTGACATCAAGCAGCTTATAAAACTCCTGAAAACTGAACAATAGGCTTTTGTGAACCAGTACAAGTTGGCTCCGACAAACCGTGTGTGTGTGTGTGTGTGTGTGTGTGTGTGTGTGTGTAACAGATGCTATGAAAAGAACAGAATTATAGCCCTAGCCAGTTTGGCTCAGTAACTAGAGCATCGGCCTGTGGACCAAAGGGTCCCAGGTTCAATTCCAGTCAAAGGCACCTACCTTGGTTGCAGGCTCCTCCCCGGCCTAAGGCCATGGTTGGGGCTCTTGCAGGAGGCAACTGATTGATGTGTTTTTCTCACATCAATGTTTCTCTTTGTCTTTCCCTCTCTCCTCCACTCTCCCTAAAAATCAATAGAAAAATATCCTAGAGTGAAGATTAACAAAAATAAATGTAATAAAATTATAATTAGTTATCCTTGTAATATAGTTTAGCATCAAACACTGCTTCTACTATGAATATTCTTTAATAATAAATTAATACAACAAAGACTAGTTGAAAAAATTAGTAAAAATTGATAAACCTCTGGCTAGACTCACTAAGGGAAAAAGAGAAAAGACTCAAACAAGATCAGAAATGAAAGAGGAGAACTTACCACAGACAACACAGATATTCAAAGGATCATACAAGAATTCTATGTAAGACTATAGGCCCCCAAATTCAATAACCTAGAAGAAATGCATAAAGCCCTAGAGATATATAACCTTCCTAGACTGAATCATGAAAAACTGGAAAATCTAAATAGACCGATCAACAGTGAGAAAATTGAAACAATTATCCAAAACCTCCCAAAAAGTAAAAGTACAAGAGCAGCTGGTTTCAATAGTGAATTCTACCAAACATTCAAAGACTTAATACTTATCTTTCTCAAATTCTTCCAAAAAATGAAGGAGAGGCTCTAATTCCTAACACATTTTATGAGGTCAACCAACATAACCCTGATACCAAAACCTGGTAGAGACCACACACACACACACACACACACACACACACACACACACACACACACCAGACCAATATCTCTGAGGAATACAGAACAAAATACTAACAAATCAAATATAGCAACACATTAAAAAGATAACACATCATGATCAAGTGGATTCACCCCAGGAGTACAAGGATGGTACAACATACACAGTCAATCACTGTGATACACCACATGAACAAAATGAAGGGTAAAACTCATGTGATTATAGCGACAGATGCAGTAACATACCAGTATCATTACCAGTGACATCATTGCACAAATATTTTATAGTAATGCAAAGCAAATCGAACTGGAATTTCGAGGAGAAGGTGAAAGATGACCCAACTTCTATTTTAGCCCAGGATAAATTAGAGTGGCTGATCAGAACCTATGTCTTCGTTCTTAGTTACATAAAGACATGGGACATAAAAATGGCATGCATAATTAAAATTCAAAGATAAAATTAAAAAGTCATTCTCTGCTCCCTACCAGACATTTTCCAGTATTATTTGTAGAGCAGGGACACAAATTGATATGTATTTTACTTAAGCTTACTCCCCTTTATCTAACTCACTTTACCTATCAGTGAAAAAAACAACAACAAAAAAACAAAAAACACCAAACTACCAGTTCCCAGAGCAAAGGGAAAAAGAAAACAATTAGTTTAAATGAGGCGAACATTAAACAGGCAGGCTCTTGATGGTCAAGACGTTTATTTGTAGCCAACAGAATTTTTTGGCTGATATAATGCCATATAAACAAGATGTATTGTCATTCAGGACATGAAAATGTCATTTTCTAGAAGAGTCGAGTGAACTATTCAGCAACACAACACAGCTGCCATGCAATGGATATACTAGCGTACACACACTATTAGTTCTCAAGTTGTGTCACTGAGTAAATACTGGCATCAAAGCCAATTTCTTTTAAAACTTTAAGCTTATGATAATTCAAGGATCACCCACTGGTTCCATATGAGAGATTGAAAAAAAACATCTGTCATCCAGCAAGCCCAACATAAGTGTGAAATGCCACCAGCTTTCCTCGTATCCCCTTGGGTCAAGCCTTCTCTAATATCCTTGTCACGCTGCTGCAAGGATTTGGAGAAGCTGAGGATAGAACCTCTATTTAGGAGCATCGGTGTGAATCTGCATGGTTCTAATCCACTGGGAAGTGTCAGCTTAAGGGAATTTTATTAAACTAATAAACACAGGCAACTGGACTGAGAAGGAAAGGGAGAGAGGTGATGCACGGGGCGCTTTCTGTAATTTAACACCAAAATTATTATATTATTATAATTTAATACCACTATTATTATATTATCCCCAATCTGTCTGGAATTTAGGAGTCATGCCAGGGGCTGAGTCCTGGCAAGGAGAAAGGAGATGAAGACATATCAACTGCTTAAACAATTATGTTCTGAGCCTAAAATAAGAAGATCTGTCTTACTGCGTCAAACCAGGTATTTCGAAACACAACTTTAGAGTTCATCTCATCATTCCTTTTTTTTTTTAATTCTTCAAATTCTTTGGCTTGGCTATTGTATCTCAAGAAAAATTAATATACTATCTGAATATTCATTACTCAATAGAATTCATTGGCTGCTTTGCTTCTAATACATTCTACTTTTTAAATTTTCTTTTTTTCTTCTTCATACTCTGTGCCTCTACAAAATGCTAGTACAACTTCAGTAGTTATTTTTCCAGTTCCCAAGACTACTTTAATGTAATCTTAAATATTTCAAACATTTGCATAATAACCTTTGTTTTGTTTCTCAATAATTCCACATTATTCACGGGGTATTAAAAAACCAAAGTGATACACTAGAAGCCTTTAATTCAACACTGTTGAAGGAAACAGTAGTCCTGATTAGTTGAGAATTAAATAAAGACAAGAACTGATAAAACTTGCTTCAAGGAATTTCCCGGCATCAGTTCCACTGTTACCTCTTCAAACACTAGTGAATCCTATAAGGCCGGAACTGTTATAGTCCCCCCACTTAGCCGAGTAAAGAAGTTTAGAATAACTACCAAGCCCATCAAGGACAGTAAAAGAAATTTGAACATAGGTGAAATATGTCACTATTGATTATTATTAATATTCTAATTGTCTCCAAGTGTCTCAGGTCAAGAGGACTATGAATTTTCCAGTTCATTTTACTTAATGCTCTTTCCCTTCCTCTTTCAATCCCAACAAATCAACACAACCTAGGATTTCTTCACATGTCTATTCCCGCCACCACCCTAGTTCTCACCCTAACCCTTCTTGCCAGCATCAGTGCATCTGCCCCTAATTTGTCTCCTTGCCTACCTTTGATCTCCCTTCCAATCCAACTAACTTCCAATTGATTAATCTCCATTATACACCCATTTTATCCTGTATTGTCTAAATCCTTCCAAGACTTTCTTAGCCTACAGCAGGAGTTGTTTAGCAAGGTCTGAAGATGCTTAGTGTCCTATGGGGATATCAGAGGTGATGTGGTTAAGGCTATGTTTTTATATGTGTGTGTTTGTATTAGGATTGGGGAATAAGTAGTTAGAATTTAATATAAGGAAGCAGGGTTTTTGGGGTTTTGTGGAGTTTTTTAAATATATATTTTTTACTAATTTCAGAGAGGAAGGGAGAGAGAGAGAGAGAGAGAGAGAGATCAATAATGAGAGAGAAACATCAATAATGAGAGAGAATCATTGATCAGCTGCCTCCTGTACACCCCCTCACTGGGGATCAAGGCTGCAACCCAGGCATGTGCCCTGCCTGGGAATTGAACTGAAACCTCATGGTTCATGGGCCAATGCTCAACCACTGACTGGACCAGAAACAGTTTTTAATAGTCAACTCCAGTCATACTAAGGCCCACCATTGTGGCCAATCACGTTATGCAAGCCCAGTTAGGGCTCTCCTTCATCTCAGGCCCCAGAGCTAAGTTCTCATTTGCTGTGACAATGGAGAATGATGGAAGAGAACAGTTGCAATGATGGAAGAGAACAGTTGCAGCAGCACAACTGAAGAAAACTCAATTAAAATGCTGTCAGCCCTGCCTGGTCATGCATGTTCCATCATAGAACATGTGCCTACATGATCACAACAACCCAAGTCTCCATCTGCCCTGTTGAGCTGATGCTGTCTGACCAAAAAGCACTCGAAAAACACAACTGCAAAATAACATAACGATTCTTCTCTGCAGTTAGCATGTATTTTATTATCAGGAAAACAAGACCCATAAAAGTTACTGGTTTTTAGATTAATTCTTCTGCAAAGCAAGTGCATAGACCATATTAATCTCTCTCTTCGCCAAATCACATTGGAAATTTATAATTTACTAGAAGCCTAGTGCACAGATTTGTGCACTGGTAGGGTCCCTTGGCCTGGCCTGCGGACATTCCCCGAGGGGTCCTGGATTGTAAGAGGGCGCAGGCCAGACCAAGGGGCCCCAGCGATGCATGATTGGGAGCGGGAAGGGACCGAGGGAGGGCTCCAGGGCATGTCTGGCCCATCTTGCCCAGTCCCGATGGGCCAGACCCCAGCAGCAAGCTAACCTATCGGTCAGAGCATCTTCCCCCTGGTGGTCAGTGCACCTAATAGTAACTGGTTAAACAGTCGAATGAACGGTCAGACACTTAGCATATCAGGCTTTTATTATATAGGATTTTAATGATATTTGTCTCAAATTTAATTTTAAAAGGGACTGCATTGTTTCTATTCTGACTTGTTGCTCTACTGTTTATTTGTTTTTTAATGTCCCTTGTGGAAGCTAAAGCAACCAAAGAGATAGCCTTCCTGTAACAGCACAGTGTTTTGTAATTTTCCCAGAAGTCTAGTCAGGGAGGGGAAATCGATCACAGATTACCACGCCTTTAGCTACATGTCCAATCAGGCTGCCTTATCCCAGCAACAAAAAGCCAAGAGCCAAGGTCCAAATCAAGTAAGAGGGTAAGTCACAACCCACATGTGTTCTCAATAACATACTTTTTGACTTAAAAGTATAACATTCACTCTTAAAACTACTGTCCATTTTAATAAAAATGCTAATAAAACCTTGCTTCTGGAGACAGCTACGGCAGTCTGTTCCATGAGGATCTCATTTATTAATAACAAAATTTATAGGGTGAAGAGAAAAGCAATCCTTATTTTTCTTGCCTGGCTCAATTCCCCTGTAATATCTTAGTGATGAGTCTCCTGCTGGCAGGCATTCTGTAGTCAAAGGAATAAATAAGACACCAGGGTGCAGCCTGGGACTCTCTCTCTCTCTTTTTTTTCTCCATTCCTTAGCAGCTCTGCAACTCAGATTCATCGGTTTCTTTCTCTGGCCTGTAAAAGAAACAGTTGGTCTCCCCGCCTCCCCAGGGGTCTTTTCTTTGTTGCATGCTGCTCGGTGCAGAGTTGGAGATAAATAAAGTGCCTGTTGTCTCTGATGTGGATACGGATGAGTCCTCCCACCCTTGCTTGAGTCACCAACACCCAATTACATTCTCTTGGACAGAAGTGCCTGCCAGTGGGACAGTCATTATCCAACAGTCCCAAAATTGGGTCACAAGCAAGTTCATCCCAGCAGGAGTTTTAGCAAATCCTCAAGTGGGTGCCTGTCATGTTTCTCAGGGCTTACAAGGGGGTATTCCTTTTTATAGACTCTCCTTTTTGAACTTTGCCACCTTAACTATATGAGAGACCTCTGAATCTGCCCTATAACCCCCAAACCCAGTGCTGGGCCAATTAGGGGCTCAATAAATACATGTTACATGATGAATTTATCCTGGTGGCTAGTACAAATCACTGGAGCTCCTTTCATAAAATATCACTCTGAACAAGTTCTAAGACTAGAGAATGACGAAATTAAGAATTATCAAAAGCCTCAATGATGACAAAGTTTGACCACCCTATTTTAAGAGAGCTCAGCAAAAGGAAATAGCTCATTCTTATCACTGATACATCAGGACCAATTCTATCTCACCATGCTACACCTAAGGAGTTCCCTGTTGCCCTGATCCAGAAAATTCCTCTCTGAAACATGCCTCAATTTCATTTCTCAATGATAAGAGCTATGCCTAGTTCTTTGTATTTCCCCCTAGACTTAATGCTATATGCCTTGTAAATAAATTCACTTTCTGAAGTAATGATCAACAAATGCTTTATTAAGTGAATTGAATCAGCACCTTTCAAAGAAGACAGCACTCAACTGAGGGCAGCAGCATTATCCCAGGGCCAGCCTCTCTACAGAATCTCCATTTTCCTTTCCTCTGACTATATTTCAGTGTTAGCAACTCCTCCTTCAATCCAAACAAAGTAGCAGCTATATTATACTGTGATTTATTCCTGAATATCAGATCTCTCGCCCCATCTCATTTGAATTCCATTACTCAGTCTTACAAGTTCTTATCAACTTAAAAAAAAAATTAATGCCTCTCGATGCAGGCGGCCTGTCCACATCTGTTGACTTCACCAAGTACCCACTGGGTCCTCCGCTTACAGTTGCTGGAGTTGAAATTGTATTGCAAATATCTTAAGCAAGCCGGGTTATCAAATGTCAAATGCTAAGTTTATGCTGCTCCAGAGCACAAGTCCTTCAGTGGGCAGACACTTAGCAAGCTGACCTAGCTACTGGTTTCCTATAAAAACCTAGATTTTACTGCTGGAGAGAGGGAAAGAGCGAGACAGAGAAAGAAAGAAGCCTGGGGTCAAAATACAAAAGTTGATGTCAGTGATCGCTAACATAGGGGAGCAGAAGAATCTCCAAAGTAAGTGGCCAGAACACTCTCAAACCTGAGTGAGCTGCATGGGTAGCCTTTTAAAAATCTGTGAAAACAGTTCAAGACTTAGCAATGTATCAGGCAGAGCTAACAGTCCAATCATGAGTTACATTTACAGAACGAGGTCCATGTCATCAATTGATCTTTTTGAAGTCCTAGTACCTTCAGAAAGAAAGAAAGAAAAAAAGAAAGAAAGAAAGAAAGAAAGAAAGAAAGAAAGAAAGAAAGAAAGAAAGAAAGAAAGAAAGAGAGGGAGGGAGGGAGGGAGGGAGGGAGGGAGGGAGGGAGGGAGGAAGGAAGGAAGGAAGGAAGGAAGGAAGGAAGGAAGGAAGGAAGGAAGGAAGGAAGAAAGAAAGAAAGAAAGAAAGAAAGAAAGAAAGAAAGAAAGAAAGAAAGAAAGAAAGAAAGAAAGGAAGGAAGGAAGAAAGGGAAAATCTTCCCTTTGGTGACAGCATGGAGGGACCTAGAGAGTATTATGCTAAGTTAAATACTAACTTAAATAAGCTAGTCATAGAAAGTACCATATCATATGATTTCATTTTATATGTGGAATCTAATGAAAATAAACTAACAAACAAAGTAGAAATGGACTCAAATTCACAGAGAACAGACTAACAGTCAGAGGGGAGAGGGGTTGGAGGGAAAAAGGTGAAGGGATTAAGAAAAAAAAACCTCATCGACACAGAAAAGAAAAGACGATGATGCACCTTCCTGGCCTTGCACTTATTGCACCTGCATCCATTTTTAAAAGCCATTCATTCTGTTCATGTTTAGTCGATGTCAGAAGTTAGGATAAAGGATTGAGAATCAGAATGAAGACTGCAGCCCAAAAGGAAAAAAAGTACTCCTATTGCTATAATTTCAGGAAAACTTCTTAGACTTTAATTACAGTTCCCCAGAGCTTGCTTTCCTTTATGGGGAGAACACAGGCAGGCTTTTGCCCCTTTTCACAAAGGCCAGTGCCACATACATACCAACCTGATTATTTTTTTAAATTCTTGACAATTCCCTGGCCGCAGTGGCTCAGTGGTTGAGCATTGACCTATGAACCAGGAGGTCACAGTTCGATTCCCGATCAGGAGACATGCCCTGGTTGCAGGTTCCATTCCCAGTGTGGGGTGTGCAGGAGGCAGCCGATCAATGATTCTCCCTCATCACTGATGTTTCTATCTCTCTCTCCTCTCCCTTCCTCTTTGAAATCAATAAAAATATATTTTTAAAAAAATAAATAAGATTCTTGACAATTGATAGGTGTCTATCTCTTTCAATATGATTACATTTTTGGAAATGGTGATGGTCTATAAAGCATATTGTTATTGTGATGATAGGTCTCCAACAAACAATCTGAAAATATCCTGTTTCAATGGGCAGGGCTTTGATCCAATTCAGAAAGAAGCTAGGAGAGCTGAACACCTGGGTTTTTAGGTTTATTCATAGGGATTCCCCAGTTTCTCAGGCCTCCAGCCTTCAGAAAAAGGCTTGTGTAATCATGATGTTCATAAAAACTGCCTGAAACGCCTGATGAGGAAAGGATAGAAGTCATTACAAGCAAGGGGATGGACTTGCTTTGTAACTGAATTAGAAATCTTATAAAAACTAGAAAGAATATTTAGTTGAGAGTTTATTCGATGGGATACTCAATCCAATATGTTCCTTAGAGATGATACTGAGGTTTTCATTAGTAGATGATGTGAAGGCAAGCTTAGCTAGCTACCTGAGTAGCATATTTATGCAATAATAATAAAAAAAATGAACTGACAAACAAAAGAGAAACAGAGGCTTAGATACATAGAACAGACTGACAGCTGTCAGAGGGGAGGGAAGAGTGGGGGCTGGAAGAAAGTGAAGGGATTAGGCAAAGAACATATATGCATGACACACAGACACAGTCAACAGTGTGGTGATGGTGAGAGGAAGGGGGTTGGGGGCCTGGAGGAGGTGGGCAAAGGGGGGGAAGGGACAGCAATAATAAATATTTTTGTGGGTTTTTTTTTAATGTATATTTTACCAATTTCAAAGAGGAAGGGAGAGGGAGAGAGAGAGAAACATCAATGATGAGAAAGAATCATTGATCAGCTGTCTCCTGCATGCTCCATGCTGGGGATCAAGCCCACAACCCAGGCATGTGCCCTGACTGGGAATCGAACCGTGGCCTCCTGGTCCATAGGTTGATGCTCAACCACTGAGCCACTTCAGTCGGTCTCTAATGAAGTTTTTAAAAATAAATACCCATCACCCCCGCCCCCCCCCGAAAGAGGAAAGTGTTCTCTTGTTGAAATGGCCATATGTAGGCCGAAGTTCACCTGTCCTGTCCTGAAGGCAAAGCAGAAGGCAGAGCAGTATCTCTATGGAGGCCTGTTGTCCTGTATAATGTGGAGAATGGTTTGCACATCATTTCACTGAAACATCTGAGATATTAAATTGCATTTTATAAATGAAAGGCCGGAGGAGGTAACGTGGCTTAGCTCCGAGGCACACAATTGGGGACTGACAGAAATTAGAACTCAACACTGCTAATCCCAACGCCCATGCCCTTTCCCCTGCTATACTATCCCCACTACTCATGTGATTTGTCACATTTCTAATAAAATGGTGATTTGCCTTATGGGCTTGTTGACCCAGGGCACAGGATATGCAGGATCCTGTCATTATTTTTTTTTAATTTATTTATTTATGTATTTATTTATTTTAAATAATTTTTATTTCTTAAAGTATTACAAAGAGTATTACATATGTCTACTTCCCCCCCCCCCCCCCTTGACATTCCCCCGGCCCCTACCCACCGCCCCGCCCCGTGTCTTGTGTCCATTGGTTAATCTTATATGCATGCATATAAGTCCTTCGGTTGATCTCTTAATCCCCCCCAAACCCTCCCCAGGCTTCCCACTGTAGTTTGACAGTCTGTTCAATGTTGCTCTACCTCTGTATCTACCCCTGTTCATCAGTCTATACTGGTCCCCTTTATCTGTCCCAACCTCACTGGAGTAGTCTCAACCTCACCAGGGCCGTCTGAGCCTCACCAGGGCAGTTACAGCCTCTGTCATTATTTCTTGATATTATGTTCATTATGAGCGATTTCACATCAGCTTCATTGTACATAACACAGTAACCTGAACATGTTAGCAAATTCTTTCACTGCACATGACGATTCTTAACTCATTCAGAAGTCACGCATTTGGCATCATTAAGCAGAATGGATGGTTCGTTTTACTCAATAGGCAGATAGGTTTCAAATATGGCAATATATAGATGGCAAAGTCAAAAGAAGACTGAAGTCTTCTTTTAATGAAAAAGTAGACACGAGTACAAAGGGTAACTTGAGAAGCTCAAAGAAATTGTAAACCCTAAATTGCAGGGAATGGAGCAGAGTAAAAAGTGCCTTACAGTAGAAAGGAGAAAAAGAAGAAAATTGGCCCACTGAAAACGATGAGAGAATTGGAGACAGGGGTAAGGGAATGACAATTATTTTCCCCATGATTTTAAAGTGAATGAATAGAACACAGAGCTGCTGAAACTCAAGGTTTTATTTTTCAGGGAGAAAGAACATGAAGACAACATGTAGTAGAGGAAAGAAAAATTTAAGTTTGATGAAAGGTCCTAAATGGAAACAAGAAAAATGATGGGGCATGGGGGTTAAAAATGCTACTTTGAAAATTATAAGATTGTCACAACTTTTTAAAGGAATCATTTTTGAACTAAGGACCCCATTGCTAAAAGAATGTTCTGGTAATTTAGTGAGACGTATCATTTAAGGTTTAGTAAGTTAAAAAAAAGATCTAATATATGTTATTCTATTTCATAATATTACAATTTCACAAAAACTGAAATATCACAGCCATATTTGGGAGAACATAATTAAAACTAAAGATATATGGACTAAAATGAAAGGGGGAAAAAAAGATCATTTTGGTTACCAGGTCTTATCAGAATAAGTTGTTCTATTTAATCCTCTTAGGAATTCTAATAGAATAAGCTTCCTAGAGTTACTATCTCTATATTATGAATTAATCATTATAATTATTAAATACAATAACTAGCTTCTATGCCAAAGATATTAGTTATCTTAATAATTCTTCTTTGTAGCTGTAATTGCCATTATTTGAAATAGGTGAAACTTAACAGACTGAACATGTTAAAAATAAAGTGTATGCATCTATGAAATCTTAATTATAATTACATAGTCATTTGGGATCATTTTCAGTAGTTCTTGGCAAAAACAAATGAGCATAATGAGTCCCATTAATGGACTGATGGATTCTGTTTACATGTGGGGGCAGGACTTAATAAAACTATTCAGAATAGCAGGAGAGCATGTGAAGTGAAATACTAGGTACCGGTGAAAATCCACACCATTGTGTGCATAGAGGCAGAGTATAATGAGTAAGATTACAAGTTATTTGAGAACGTGATTCTCACCAAAAGTCAGTAAATACTCAGCTAGTTAAATGGCTACTTTTAGCTTTTTATCAGTAAACTAGAGGCCCAGTGGCACTGGTGGAGACCGGTGTGGTCCCTCAGCCTGGCCTGTGGGGATCGGGCGGAAACCGGCTCTCTGATATCCCCCAAGGGGTCCTGGATCACAAGAGGGCGGTCCTCAGGTGACACACCCTGGAATTGGGCTCCCTTCTCTCTGGCTCCAGGTTCGTCACCTGAGAACTGCAGCTACCAAGTCACCACAGCTCAGCAGCTCCTGAGTTGAGTGTCTGCCCCTTGGTGGTCAGTGTGCATCATAGCTACTGGTCAGACAGTCAGACGGTCAAACAGTCACTTAAGCTTTTATATATATACATACTCAGCTAGTAAAATGGCCACTTATAGCTTTTTAGTAAGTGGAAATGACATTAAGGTCAATCTTCTCCCACTCCTAATGTCCCTGTTCTCATAAGGCTCTGCAAGGACGTTTATATGGACGTGTTATTAGCACATGGGATCTGTCCCTACCTGGATTTCACAAATGTCATGGTGCAAGGCAGTGACTGACACCCTGTTTTCCTTTGTGGGATTAGAAACCTTGGGACTATTTTCACCAGCTGTTCACCTCTTCCATAAAACAATATAGATTTCAGAGGGGATAATCTCTATGATTACATTGTTTTTAAGTGGCTCACACAACAAAACACTATGGATTGAGTGAGACACTTAACACTCTAACAAGGGAGATAGCTTAAACACAGGTAAGCTGAGCAGATCATATAAAATTAAATCAGTCCACTGAATTTAACCAAAACTCATTTCAACTGAATTTAAAAATTAAGGGATTCATAAAGGAATTTTCAAATGTTACAGGGGATTCAGTGTAGCATCTACCAACCACACAGAATGCTATGGATTTGCCACTCCAATGTGATGTTTCCTGATTGTTAACAGGGCTCAGTAGAATTCTCTGGTGATGGAAATGTTCCCTAGCTGGGCTGTCCAATATGTTAGCTACTAACCCCTGGTGGGATGTGGCTGGAGCAACTGAGGAGTTGTAGTTATAATATTATTTAATTTTAATTCAAGTTTAAATGGCCACAGTGGCTAGTGGCTACCTATTGGGCCATGCAGTAGACTAATGTGCAATGACTAAGTAACATCGGATGATGTGTAACAGTGCTCAGGGATGACAGGGAGCAGCGATCGGGGCAGGACTCAACTCTGGGTGCACATTAGAATCAGCTAGGGCATTTGGAAACAATCCTGGGATGCACCCCAGGGAGTCTAACCTAATTTATTTGAGGAGGAGCAATGCAAGCAGTATTGCTCTCCCTAAATCAGAACAATAAATGAGCCTGAGGAGAGATGTTCCCAGGACTGGTTTCTAGCCCCCGTATTCATTTTACTTCATTCGTGGAGGCAGCCGTGAGTGGGGAAGGAGGCCCTGCCAGAATCGGAGCAGGTGACCAAGGGAGACCGCACAGTGCTGAGGCCTCTGGTGGATTTTCAGAGCCTGCCAGAGGGAGCTATACACATATAGGAGAGTGAAACATCGGAAATATACAGACAAAGCAGGGAGGCGAAAACTTACCAAGTATAAGAAAGAAGTAGGAAACCCATAGCAAGTGAACTGGCTACTACGGTTATTGAAAATACCGTAAAGAAAAGCCTTATAGGCTGATATCCTGACACTGGCTCATGCAGTGACTCCATCTAAAAACCCTCCTGGTAGCTGAACCCAGTCTTCCTCCCTACACCCCTCCAATGCACTGTCTTGAATTGACACCCACTTCCTGAAACCCGTTTAAGTTTCCTTGTCTTCCACTGCGTCTGGTCTTGGGTGTTTCAGGGTCTATCTCCCATCTTCAGTTGACCCTCTTCCTTGATCCCACAACCAGCTCAAGTTGGAGACTCCCTAAGTCAGCGGTTCTCAACCTATGGGTCTCGACCCCTTTGGGGGTCGAATGACCCTTTCACAGGGGTCGCCTAAGACCATCGGAAAACACATATATAATTACATATTGTTTTTGTGATTAATCACTATGCTTTAATTATGTTCAATTTGTAACAATGAAATTGGGGGTCTCCACAACATGAGGAACTGTATTAAAGGGTCGCGGCATGAGGAAGGTTGAGAACCACTGCCCTAAGTGATCATATGATTCACCTGAATGGCTAGCAGATGTCCCAGGGAGCCTGTGCCAAAGCCGTGGGGTTTTTCCTTTGAGTTTCACGGCCTTGTAATGGGAGAGAACCCATGACCTTGGTGTCATTAGCACCAAGCTCTCACCAGCTGTGCTAACCCGTGTCTAAGTTTCAGGGGAAGTTTAAGGTCACAGAGATTAGGCTGCCTTTTTCCATTGTGTTCTCTGAAGATAGGATGAATTACCTTGATTGCAGAAGTTGCCCAAATAAAAAAATATTTCAACTTTGCAATTTTGGGGGGAACAGTGTGTACTCGGGTGGATGTGGAGCAAGCAATCAGAATGGGTGACCGTGGATCAGTTACAAAAGCCTTCTGAAAAGAAACCTGATGGTCGTGGGATGTCTTGCTGAGAAAAAAAAAAACTACTTTAAACATAAAATCATCAGACTCTTTGTCAGTCATTACCTTAAGAAAACACATTCAAATAAAAGAATGGGACATAATTCATTGTTTCAGAACAATTTTTTCTCAATTGTTTGGGAAGCTTTCATTGTTTGTGAAATCTTTGTTCCCTATTTACCCCCACTGACCTTCAAGAGGGATTGAAAGCATTCTGATAGGGATTTTTTAAAAAGTTAACTTTTTCCCTACAGCTTCATGAAGTACCTCCTGAGTGAATCACACTGACCTTCTGGGCGTCGGTTTTAAACATGGAGGGGAAAGAGGACACAGTTAGTGGCTTTCGTGTATTCTTGCCATTTGCAATGGAGGCTACCTCCCATCATCAAAAAGCACATATATAAAAAACAAGCATTTTCATTCCCAAGAAATCTGTCATTTAATAATGATATTCCAACATTATGATGTTAATATTAAATAAGCTCACTCCCATGATATTTCTGAGTTCACCTAAAATATAGTTAAGTACCAAATGAGGAATAAACTAATTACCAGTTGTGAAATTTATCAGGTAAGTACAATGATAACAATGTACACAGTTGCATTGCAAGGTAGTTGGTCAATCTCACTTCTAAAAGACAGGAAGAAACATATAAAAAGAAAAATAATTACCATAAAGCAACGGTTCTCAACCTGTGAGTCGCGACCCCTTTGGCGGTCGAACGACCCTTTCACAGGGGTCGCCTAAGACCATTCTGCATATCAAATATTTACATTACGATTCGTAACAGTAGCAACATTACAGTTATGAAGTAGCAACGAAAATAATTTTATGGTTGGGTCACAACATGAGGAACTGTATTTAAAGGGCCAGAAGGTTGAGAACCACTGCCATAAAGGAAGTTTCCTAAAAATGAAAGAAATGAAGGAGACTCTAAACTTATATAAGAATATCAAAGTTGGGCCCTAACTGGTTTGCCATCAGCCTGAGAACTAAAGGGTTCTTGGTTCGATTCCGGTCAAGGGCACAAGCCCATGTTGCAGGCTCGATCCCCAGTAGGGGGCATGCAGGAGGCAGCTGATCAATGATTCTCTCTCATCATTGACGTTTCTATCTCTCTCTCCCTCTCTCTTCCTCTCTGAAATCAATAAAAATATATATTTTTTTAAAATAATATCTAAGTTGGGTTTTAATTGTATTCATAAGTAATTCATGTACATGTTGAAAACAGAAAATACAGAGAAGAAAAAAAAGCAGAAAATAAAAACTATCTAAAATTGCCTTACCCAGTGCTAACTGCTGGTACCCCTCTGTTGCCTATCCTGCCAGAATCATTCATTCATTCATTCATTTATTCACTCTCTTCTTTATGGCTAAAGTCTATATAAATTAAAGTGCTTAAGTACTATTTGTAATCTGTATAATATATATGTATATATACCATAATTTATAATATTTGCAGAGTGTTCTTTTATATATATAATGATATCTGAACCAAGCCAACCACCATGGGATTGATTTTGACAATGTATATCAAAAGTCATAGAAAAAAATGCTTATCTTTTGATTCAGTAATTCAAGTTCTAGGAGTAAATGCTAAATAAATAATTATCATTTGCAAAGATTTAGTGAGAAAGTCACTCATAGTCTTGTTTAAAATTTTGAAAATCAGAAACAATGTAAATACTTCAGAGCTAACAAGAGAGATACCCTGTTGGGGGTAAATAATGATAGTGAGGGCTGATCGCTAACAGAATGGCACGTTGATGAACTCATTCAGGGTTATAGATTTAAAAGAGAAATACATTTAAGATTATTTTATTTTCCTGAAGCATAAAAAAATCTATATTACACATAGAAAGTAAATACACTAGCCATTAAAAAAGAAAGGATGAATGTAAATACCAATAACTATGGAAATAATTAAATAGATTATGATTTGTCCTTACTGGAATATTAATGTAGCTACTCTAAAAATCATGTTTTAAAGGATACTTAATGACATTAGAAAATATTAAATCAGTAGGCATTGTAATCCCAAAGTTGTAAGTTTTAAAAAATATATGACATCTGAAACAATCAGATCATATAATATTTAAAAGATATGTCTTTTAAATATCAGTAAAATGAGATAACTATGAATAATTTTTAAATATGCAAGACCTTTTAGAGAAAATGGAAAATGTTACTGAAAGTCATTTAAAAAGACTTAAAGTAAATGACAAGTTCCATAAGGTTAATGGGCAGGAAGGCTATCATAATGATGTCAATCCTTCCTAAATTAATTTATAAATTCAATGAAATTTCATTAAAAATTGATTTAAAAATTCCTTGGAAGCAAAAATAGCAATAAATAGCCAAACAATTTTGAAGAAGAACAAATTCCCTTTTAAGAAGGATTATAAAGTCAAAGAAATTACCAAGTTATGAAAATTAAAACTGTGGTATTAGTGAAGGCATTAACCCATAGAGGAAAGAAACAGCCAAGAGAGCTCAGAATCAAATTCACTCATATAGAGGAACCTCATGTCTAATAGAGGTAGCATTACAGATCATTGTGGGGGAAGACTGCATCATTCAATTAATGGCTCTGGGACACTTTGTTTATGCCAATGGAAACATAAAATTATATTCATACCTCATGTCATACCCAAAATCCCCTTTCAGCTGGAATCAGTAATAAAATGTGAAAAAGGAAAGCTGTAAGACTTTTAAAACAGAATGTAAATAAATTACTTTGTGGTGTCCAAGCAGGGAAGGATTACGAAACAGAACTCAGCACAAATGAGTTCTGATAAAGAAAAAGTAGGGCCCTAACCGGTTTGGCTCAGTGGGTAGAGCATCGGCCTGCGGACTCAAGGGTCCCAGGTGGTCCCAGGTTTGATTCCGGTCAAGGGCATGTACCTTGGTTGTGGACACATACCCATTAGGGAATGTGCAGGAGGCAGCTGATTGATGTTTCTCTCTCATCAATGTTTCTAACTCTCTATCCCTCTCTCTTCCTCTCTGTAAGAAATCAATAAAATACATTTTTTTAAAAAAAGAAGAAGAAAAAGAAAAAGTAGGATAAATTCCCAAAATTAAGATTTTTCCATGAAACACAGGATATCATAAGCAAAGCAAAGACAAGCTATATACTAGATTAATCTATTTAAAATACATAAATTAAAATTAGAAGATATAAAGAATTCTGAAAAATCAATAAGAAAAAAACCTTTCTGTACATTTTTCTTGCTAACATTCTGTTGCTATAGTATTGGGACATAAAAATTCAAAGCTGTTCTTTGTGTCTCCTAAAGGAATTTGTTTAATCCAGTACATTTGACTAGTTCATTTTCATTAAGTATTAAAAATGTTTCATGAGTCCTAGATAAAATTCACTATCAGTTTATTTTTAATGGTAATTATGTATTTTTCATTTCCATTGTAGGATTTTAAATTATTTTCTCTCCTAAGTCAAAATTAACATTTACTAATACACTGTCTTTAAAACAGTTATCTGTTTATAAAAAAGCTTATGCTTTTAATTTCCTCAATTGACTAAGTAAACTCTGTCATATAGAGTTGATTGGGTTTATTCTTCTCTGCTTGTTTTACCACCAACATAGAACATTTCTGAAATATCTCATAGTTCTCAATATCTTTTCTTTCCCTAAAATCTGCCCTTTAGGAATGTTTTATAATTAAACACACACGCACTTTTCAAAATTCACTATAAAAAAGTAATGGTATTGAACTATTTTACACATGACTCACTCCTGGAGGGAAGTTACATGACTGGAGGAGAAAGAATAATTAGATTTCTTATGATTTTTAAAATATGGTGTCTAGTTTAATCATTTATTTTCATTTGGATTATCTAATTGGATAGATATGAGATAAATGGATTTTTGAAATACAATGCTAAGCTACTAGTTTGACTAAACTCTATCTGGCACATAGCTAAATCCTTCACTTCATTTATTTAAGTGTTTAGTAAACAAAGACACATTAAATGCAACACCAGGCCGTTCCCCGCAGGCTGGTGGAACAGCACAACCAGGCATGGGCACTCTACCATTCAAGAGGCCATGCTGGGGATGGGACCTGGTGACAGAATAGAGGCCAGAGCTAAGTGGTTGGTATAGCTATGGGTAGGTGACAGCAAAGTCAATTAAGATTCTAGCAATAAGAAAATGAGCAATCAGATAAATAGCCTAAACGTCAAAAATCAAAACTTCATATAGACGGGGACATGCCAAAGATTAGAAGTGGAAGTGAGGCAGAGAACAGACTTGAAGGCTATGTCTGTCCTTCAAGGGAGCTAAGATCAGGCAGGAATCAAGAGTCAAGATAAGCCCTGGCCAAGTCGCTCAGTTGGTTAGAGCATCGTCCAATACACCAAGGTTTCAGGTTCGATCCCTGGTCGGGGCACAAGCAAGAATCAACCAGTTAATGTATAAAAAATGGAACAACAAATCAATGCTTCTCTTCCTCCCTTCCTTCTCTCTCTAAAAAAAATAAAAATAAATAAATAAAATTAAATTTATTGTTAAAAAAGAGCCAAGATGGCAGAAACTGCTCTCTCAGAGCTGGAATTGACCACACACCCATGCACACAGCTTGTCCTCAAGCTGGCGGTGTTCAAAAAGTTCAGGAGCTGGATGAACACAGAGGCTCCCACAGTGACTCACCTGCCTTTCTGATTAACACCAGAAGAGAATATCATAGTATTCAGGGGAAAGGGTGATGACTCCCAGGGAGTCTGAGTAAAAGACACGGGCTTTTGGTAAACAGAACAATGAAGCTTCAGGTTGAAGATGACATAAAGTGATAAGTTGTGTTCTGTAGTCAGTGAGCAGACCTGCCTGCGACAGCCAAAGGTTTCTTAGGAAAAAGACGCTGAAGAAGTAAGTGGCTCAGAAGGTGAAGTTCCAATGCCAGGTTAGCAGGAGGCTAAATTGTAGGTTCCTCAGGGCTAGGTACCACATTTGATATACAACTGATTATCCAAACTGAATTTAAAACATAACTAATTACCTAATAATTCTGGACCAATTGTGATGGTGACAATACTATAATGAAATTGAACTTTATTAGATAAAGTACATAAGGCCAAAATTGAGTGTACTCTTATTTTTAATGTTTTATTTTTCAATTACAGTTGGCATATAATATTATATTAGGTTCAGGTGGACAACATAGCGATCAGACATTTTATAAATCTACTCTTTATTACCCATTATAACCAACTTTTTAAAAAAAATATGTTTTATTGATTTTCTACAGAGAGGAAGGGAGAGGGATAGAGAGTTAGAAACATTGATGAGAGAGAAACATCGACCAGCCGCCTCCTGCATGCCCCCCACTGGGGATGTGCCCGCAACCAAGGTACATGCCCTTGACCAGAATCAAACCTGGGACCCTTGAGTCCACAGGCCAGCGCTCTATCCACTGAGCCAAACCGGTTCTGGCTATAACCAACTTTTATGGAGGATTTACTGCAAGCTAAGTATAATACTGAAAGCTATATATTAATTCTTATTAGGTAGGTGTTTATACGTGTTATTATTACCCTCATCTGATAAATTCAAAACGGATCTGGAGAGGTTTAGTGTCTTGTCACACACACGCATCTCTAGCCAGAGCTAAAATTTGAACCCAGGTGGTCTGAGTCCTAAAGCTAAAGTCAACCACGATGCTCCACCGTATATGAATAATAGCACCTAACATCTGTGTACCGATATGTAATGATCCCAATATAACTCATGCCTTTGCTTCTCAGAATAGCCTGGTGAGGCAGTTGGTGTTCTCACACAGGTATGTATTCTGTGAGATGGGAGCCATAAAGAGAGGGAGATAAATCTAGGATGGGCAGGACTTCACTTGTCAACAAGATGCATCCTCACGAAACTAGCCAGAAGCTGAAACCACAAAGTACAAAGGGCCAGCTGGCGAACTTGAGCTTGCTCCATCCCTGAGAGCCCTGATATCAGCAAGGTTCAAACAGGTGGGTGAGCTGAGGCAGCGGGAACCACAAGGCCAACTCTAACCCTAGGTCTGTCGAGGGAACAAAGGGACCTGGTCATCTTTTTAAGTGGATGGTCTCCTTTCCACCATTAGGTAGCCTGCACTTTGCGGTCAGCCAGTGACCTGTCTCTCCAACACCTTCACGTGGTAAATGCTCAAGAAAGGTCATTTGTAAATGATTGAGGTGAAGTTTGGACTTGGCCTGGCATTGGTTCCGTAAAATTTTCTAAATAACACTGCTAAAATGTTAATACAGAAGAAATGTAATAATAACTGGTCTTTCAAAGCAAGCTTTTAAAAATCTAAACACCAAAGGATAATTTTGTGTGTTTCTCATAAATTTGTATTTGTTCAGTCAGCCTTAAACTAAAGCACATGTTGCCTCTAGGTGTAACCAGAACATATAACTAACTCCCTGCTTTACCTTAGGAATTCTCTTAGCGCTGGAGTATATTTCTGTGATTTCCAAAAAGTCTGGCCACAAGGGTGTTGGATAAGTTTTTAAGCAAACATCACCAGACTGGCTTTTGTGATATTGAATCAGGAACCTGTCCAAATTCACACTATCTTTTTAGCCTCTTTCTTTCTCTGTGCCACAATGCAGAAATCAGCAAGTTTCCCCAGCTCCTGGGACTCAAATCTTAGGCATAACTATGACATTTCTAATAACAGAAAGCTTAGTGATCTTCTCAAAGTCAGATCTCAGCAAACTTTTTTTTTGAATTCTTGCTTTTATATGGCTAAATAATTTATAACGATATTATAGCCATCTGCTCATATCACTATTAACATCAAACTCCTTTTTGTGACACTTCCCCCTCAGAAAAAAAATTCCTTTTCCATGCTAATTAATGAAGAGAATAGATTTATAGTTGTCCATTCCAACAGGTGTTTGCAGTTGCTAGCTGCTCTACAAATTTGGCTGGAAATATAAATATGATAACTGCGGAGGTTGTTTCTTATATCCAGAAACTACCTTTAACTTTAGATTCTGATCTTTCCATAAGTAATCTGAACTTAGATCATAAAACGTAATTTTTTTTAAAAAAATCAACCTTAAACAATACTCTGATGAGACAAGTTTGAATTCTTAAAAAAAAAAAACACATAACATTTAAGATTTAAAAGATGCTTTTGAGACCACTGAATCCTAAACCCATATTTTTCAAATGTGAAAAGAGAGTTCACAGTAACTGAGTCCTCTGCCCAAGGGTCCTTGGAAGAGTCAGACTCATACACTTGACCATTAGCCAGGATTCCTTCAACTTGACAAAGTTACCTTTTTTTAATACCAGAATAGTCTAAAGCTGTGGTCAGCAAACTGCGGCTCTCGTGCCACGTGCGGCTCTTTGGACCCTTGAGTGTGGCTCTTCCTAAGCCTTAGGAGTACCCTAATTAAGTTAATAACAATGTACCTACCTAAATAGTTTAAGTTTAAAAAATTTGGCTCTCAAAAGAAATTTCAATTGTTGTACTATTGATATTTGGCTCTGTTGACTAATGAGTTTGCCGACCACTGGTCTAAACAATTAAAAAAGAAAACAGGCTTTACAACATTTTTGGAATTATTATCTAAAGATAGTGAAAACCTTTGGCCTGAAGAGGGGAAAAAAATGTCCTTTTTAAATTATATTAAATATTAAGCAATATAAAGCAGTTAAATATTCAGCAATTCTTTTTAAAATATCCATCAACCTTTCCATATAAATGTTTTTTGGTACTTCTGCTGAGTAACTAAGCCAAGTGTTTTGCTTCATGTTTTTGTTAAATAGTCATATTTTGTGTCCATAGTAATTGTTCCTAAGTCATAATTTGGGTCTATGCAATATGAATATGTTATGTGCGCATGTTGCTATCTTTCGTGATGATCTAAATCACTTAGGTCACACGGTACAATGAAAAGAGCACTGAACCAAGAGTTAGGAGTCTTGGCTTCTCGTCTGAGCGGCGAACTAGCTGCTGAAGTTGGACAAGAACAATGAGCTGAAAAACAAAGAGGTGGACGAGGTGACCTTTAAGTTCTTTTCAGCTCTAGACACCATTTATTATCCCAACCGCAATCATTGAAACAAAAATTAAATACATGAGAATTCATAAAGTCTCAGGCTTACAGGATTCAAAAGCCACCATTCATTCATACAATTACTGCCATCAAAGTTCTGCTTTTTTTGTTCTTGGTGTTAATCTTCAATCGAGGATATTTTTCCATTGACTTTTAGAGAGTGGAAGGGAGGGGGAGAGACAGACAGAAACATTGATTTGAGAGAGACACATCCATTGGTTGCCTCCTGCACATGCCCCGACCAGGGCCAGGGATGGAGCCTGCAACCAAGGTGCGTGTCCTTGGCTGGAACTGAACCTGGGACCCTTCAGTCCTCAGCCCAAGGCCCTATCCACTTAGCCTCATTGGCAAGGGCAAAGTTCTCCTTTTTTTTTTTTAAGTTCTAGCCACAGAAATGGTCCTTACCTCATTTCAAGAGCAATTTACTTTCGCAAAAGCAAATGATAGGAACAAGAAAGACCCTTTCTGAAATGTTTGCCAGGTCTTTAAAAACTGTCCTCATTCAATGTGAGACATGGTCATTCTTGGAAAAGTAAGTGGACAAGAACAATGAGCTGAAAAACGAAGAGGTGGACAAGAACCAAAGTGACCTCTCCATAAGCAATCAAATTACTTCAGCATAAAAAATTAAATCAGTATTCTAGCTATAACAAATAAAAATAAAAGCATGATTATCAATATCCGTTGGTTAATTTTGTATATGCAGTGAACGTTAAGTAGCCTTACATTTGGTTGTGTTTTAATCTGCATTTGTAAGCCATTGCAACATACACGTGCATACACAAAACCTACATCTGGATAACTCAGTGAAATCCAGGAC
>NW_027223974.1:0-31026 GCF_028538775.1 Myotis yumanensis
GGTAAAAAAATTAAGTTGGTAAAGTTTCACCATGTTTGTTTGAGAGAGAGGAAGGGAAAAGAATGGAGAGATAAAAACATCGATGAGAGAGAAGCATCAAGGATTGGCTGCCTCCTGTATGGCTCCCACAGGGGATCGAGCCCACAACTCGGGCATGTGCCCTGACCAGGAATTGAACTGGTGACCTCTTGGTTCATGGGTTGATGCTCAACCATTGAGCCACACCAACCGGGCTCACCATGTTTTTAAAGACATGTTTAGAAAGCTTTTAACGCTTATTGATTATCTTTGAAATAAATCTTGGCAGGACCACAGTCTTTGGCTGCAAAATTTCAGGGGCCACCATTCACAAAAACTACAATATGAAAGGCACACCCAGGTGTGCAGAGTAACCAGGACCACTGTCCTTAACAGCCTGTGCTTGGCCAGCAAATCCTATATAATAAAGATGTAATATGCAAATGGTCATTACGCCGTGAAGCCTAACAACCAACTGCGTAATGACCAGATCACTGATCAGCAGGAGGGTGGGGCAGTGAGCTACAAGTGGGCGGTGGAGAGCTACAGGAGGGGGCAGGGCAGCAAGCTATGAGGGGAGTGTGGGGGGCGCAGAAGGAGCTACAGGAGGGTGGGGCAGTGGGCGGAGAGCTACAGGGGGGTGGCAGCGAGCTACTGGCTACAAGTGGGTGGCAGAGAGCTACAGGAGGGGGCAGGAAAGCAAGCTATGAAGTGGGTGGGGGAGCTACAGGAGGGTGGGGCAGTGGGCGGAGAGCTACTGGAGGGCGGGTAGCGAGCTACTGGTGCGGGGATTCGTGCACAGGGCTATTAGTATATAATAATGACAGGACAGTGGGAACGAGGAGGATGACATCCTACAGAACTTTTCTGCATATACAAGGTTTAACTGGAGTGACTCACTGAATCGGTACATTAAGCCAGTGAAGTTACTATGGCTCTTCTTTGTACTTTTCCCCACCCCATCTTTATTGAAGTACAATTGGTGAATAATAATTGTGTATATTTGATATATGTATACATTGTGAAATAATTGCCACAGTCAAGCTAATAAAGTTGTCCATCACCTCACAGATACCATTTTCTTATTGTTGTTTTGTGTGTGTGTGTGTGTGGTGTTTTTGTTTTTTGTGGTGAGAACACTTAATATCTCTCCTCTTAGCAAATTTCAAGTATGCAATAACACCATTTTAATTATAGTCATATTGTTGGACATTATTAGATCTCCAGAATGTATTCATCTTTCATAACTGAAACTTTGCACCCCTTGCCCACCATCTCCCCATTTCCTCTCCCTCCAGCCTCTGGCAACTGTCATTCTAGTCTCTGCTTCTATGACTTTGACTATTTTAGATTCTGGTCTCCTCCATGCTTTTACATAGGTTGTTCCCTCTAGCTGAGACATTCTTTTCCTGCAGTTTCGTCTGGCCGAGCTCTATTCTTCCTGCCCAACTTGGCTTGGCTGTCATCTTCCTAAGCTCCTTAGTTGGGGTGGTTGCTGACCCTCTGGCCTCATTGCAATAACACCCTGCAGATAGCTCTACCATGAAGCTTATTGATACACAGCAATTGGCTGTTTGCCTGTGTCTCCCTCAAAAGATATACTCATGCCCTAACCGATTTGGCTCAGTGGATGGAGTGTCAGCCTGCGGACTCAAGGGTACCTTGGTTGTGGGCACATCCCCAGTGGGGAGTGTGCAGGAGGCAGCTGATCGATGTTTCTCTCTCATCGATGTTTCTAAACTCTCTATCCCTCTCCCTTCCTCTCTGTAAAAAAATCAATAAAATATATTTTTTTAAAAAAGATATACTCATGTCTTCTGAGCATGTTGGAAGTATTCAATAATATTCACTGAATTTATAGATGAGGAATTGAGGCTACCAGAGTATTTTCCCAAGATCACATGTAGAGGAACCAGTAAAACCCTGGCCTTTGACCTCAAATCCCAAGTTCTTTCACTTTATCATGTCGGAGGTTTCTCTGTCAGTCCCCAATTAAAGTCCCAACTACCAAACATTTGTGTGAGTTTGTTTTGAAGCTGGTGTGTAGCTTCATGTGACCAATACATTGAATGGGAATGTAGTCAGAGAACTCATCTTTATTTTTGCCTCCCACTGTCTCCTTCAGCTAAGACCATCTGTAGGAGAAAACCTTCTTCACCTTGTGCTTCCACCCCTCCCCTTGCTACCAAGGTACCTGGTTCTCCAAGGTCAAAAGTGGTGAAAAGGGAAGGAAAAACAGAACTGGAAAGCAGGGATGGCAGGTAGACACTTAACTCAGGTACAAAACTTAAAGGGCTCAGTAATGAAGGTAAATATTAATGCATATCTTTTAAAATCTCATGGAGAAACTTCAGGATGAACAACACATCAAAAATGTAAATAAAGACAGGCTGTCATTTTTTGTTTGTTTTCTGACCTTGAGTTACTGTGCAATAGGAACAGTGTTTCTAATCAGCCTGTCATAGTTCAAGGGCCATCAGGTCACCGTGTCCCTCGATGGGTGTGTCTGTGAGAGCTTATAATGGTGTGAGAACAGATGGGACAGCAAAGGACTTCATATGTAATCATGTTTTTTGATTGTAGTGCATTTACATGTTGTTCAACATGTGGGAGAACTTTTAAAAAGATACATAGGGGCACAGATTTTTCCTATGGCCTCAGGCTTCACTATGGCTTGGCATGGCACTAAGGGAGCATGTTTATTTTACTGGTACATCTGGAAGATGGCTTTACAACTCCAGGTCTGGCAGCTGTTTAAAGCGGACTTTATTTCTCTTGGGACCCCTCGGATTCCTTAGAGGCAGTCCCTGGGAACATTTCGTGTAACTTGGGAGAAGTGTCTCACAACTGCTGGCCAGGTCTCTCTGGTTTTTCAGAGGTCAGTTCCACAAAGACTCTGGTCTTTTGCCGTCCTTCATTCCTTCATGGGGGTCCTCTAGGGCAGGACTTAAAATGCTTCCAGGCTGGCTTTCTACTGAGGAGGGCCACAGTGGTCTTGAAAATGCTCTAGCATCTCTGGCTCTGAAACCCTCTGGAGCTCAGGCCTCCTGGAGCAGCCCCCCCACCCCCACCCCCATATCTCCCTGTTGGACCTAATGCTCTGGCTTTAGGGTTTTCCAGGAGAGAGCCAGACACAGTCCATTGTGTGTCTTCTTTCCTCCCTGATATAAAAGGAGAAGGAGCCCCACCTTTCTCCTGAGGGGGTGGGAGAATCACAGCACAGTTTTGTGCAAGTCAGATTTGCCACACATTCTTCTCCTTTTTCAACAATTTGCTCCCTTATACTCTCAATGTAGTAATGGCTTTTAAGAGCCATACTATCAGATTTCAGATAGCTACTGAACAGTTCCTTTAGGGTGGTCTAGCTCAAAGCTCTCTTTTGTGTCGTATCTATAACCTTGGGGTCTCAGCCGAGGATTCCATTTGAACTTTTCACTACTCTGATAATGAAGAGGCTTTTTTGTTTTCTCCCTAAAATCCTGGACACGGTGAGAGAAAAGAAGTGGTGAATTAAGGTTCTTCAGCTCTATTCTAAAAGGCAGGAGTCTGCTTTTTTGTTGCTGCTGTTAATCCTTACCCAAGGATACTTTTTCCATTGATTTTTAGAGTGAGTGGAAGGAAGGGAGGGACGGAGGGAGGGTGAAGGCAGAGGGGATGTGGGCATGGCTGAGAGAAAGCATCTTGAAGTGGAGTTGCTTGTATTGTGTAAGGACTAGTAAAAGTTGATGGCATGTGTAATGAAATTTCTGATCTGCCAGATCCTTTCATGGGGAGCGGGGAGAAGTTGTTTTGATCTGGACTTCAGATTTATGATATTCCTGAGGAGCCTCATGTTGAGACTTAAAGCTCTCTCTTAAGGAGTTGGGTGAGAAATGCAGCCCTTGCATTTTGAATGTGCATATTTACATCATTGATTTGTAATATGTAAACATGCAAAATAAATCAATAACTTTTGTCAAAAAAAAAAAGTTAGCCAGGTAGAGCAGTAAAGAAGAAGAAACTGAACATTGAAAACGAGAGGCCAAAGGGTGTGTTTGTTATCTGCACTGCTCTAAGGCACAATCTCAGAGGTGCCCTGGTGTGTGAGTGTGTGTGGTGTGTGTGTGTGTGTGTGAGAGAGAGAGAGAGAGAGAGAGAGAGAGAGAGAGAGAGTGTGTGTGTGTGTGTGTGTGTGAGAGAGAGAGAGAGAGAGAGAGAGAGAGAGTGTGTGTGTGTGTGTGTGTGTGTGTGTGTGTGTGTGTGAGAGAGGCTGCATTGAAAAGGCCAACTTGTGCTCATTCACTTCCCTCCTGGGGTTCCTCCAAAGACCTGCGACCCTATTTCCAAGTAATGCATCAGCCAAACAGACTGTTTACATCTGCCTGCTCTTCGCCTTGCAGCCACTCTCATCTATCTACCCCTGATTTTATGATTGTCCTTGATGCTTGTTCTCTGCCTGGCCAGGGCTCCTTTCACTCCTGCCCCTGCGTGGGTGTCAACTCCTCGTTTGCTTGGCCAGTAGTACGTGGTGTGGGGACCATCTCTGCGTCATCTCCCAAAGTGTCTTCCCAGAACAGTGAGATTTTTTCACATCACAAATGGTGATCCCACGCCTCACCCCTATCCCCAGCATAGAATTATTTGGTTGTTTTAAATTTTTTTTTAATTTTAAGTTTTTGCATTCAAAAACACAATCTTGATATTCATATCTTAGTTTTTTTTCTTTGGGAAAAGAAACCAGGAATGCCACACTGCTCAGGCAATGGGGCAATCACAGTGGAATCCCATCTCAGAGAACCAGGCTCCAGTAAAACCAGTACCACCAATTAGCTGCATAAGCTTGGAAAGTGGTTTTCTGAGTTTAAAACAATCACTGGACTAGGTGATCTGGAAGATATGTCCCACTTGGATTCCATCAAGCAGAGAGAAAATATTTGGTCTTACAAGGAAGACAAGGGGTGGCACATTATTGATATTGTTGATATTGAGCAGAAACAGTACTAATTACCTCTCTCTTTCTCTTCTCTCTCTCTCTTTCTCTCTCTCTCTCTCTCTCTCTCTCTCTCTCTCTCTCTCTCTCTCTCTCTCACACACACACACACACACACACACACACACTCTCGATGGGAACATTTCAGTTAAAGGAGATCAGCAGTGGGTGTAAGGTTAGCATTCTCCATAAATGTTTTGATAATTGTACACTTGTAATTAAGTTCTGCTTGAGAAGATTGGTTCTCACGGTGCAACTTGAGAACTTCCTTCATTGCTTATTCAACTCCAAAGCTGAGTGGGTCTCTATGTCCTCCTAGCCACCAATTTAGTGTGTTGTCTTAAGGTCCAAAGCACGATGATACCACTGAGAGGTGGTCTCGTCTACCTGACTTCTAACCAATATCTAGTGGCAATTAGTGATCTGTATTTTTTGAAGAAGAAAAAAAAAGCTACAAAAATCTGTTAATATTTAGGTTTTGAAGAATATCTTCTCATCTAAGAGAGCTAATTACACTGTTTTTCTTCTAAGGGGTAGTTGGCTCTGAATTTCTAGTGTTGTGTGTGCGTGCATATGTGTGTGTACCTGTCTCAAATAAAGTTACAATTCCAGTTTGGCAACCCCTTAATTGCAGGGATTGTTAAAAAGATTATTATGCAAGTCATTGCAGAGAACTCAGCACCCTATAAAGCCATGTGGCAGGAACTAGGGATTTCTCAACTTACCACTTTACCTTGCAATAAACCAACCCCTCTGGAAACGTCAGGCCAGGAGGACTACCTGGAGGGTGCATTTGTAGGGTCTTCTCAGGAAATCTTTTTGTTGTTGAGGGAGGTTGGGCAAATCACAGTCACGTGGTTTAATTCCTTATCTTGCTCTCCGATTTTTCTCCTTTTATGTTTCTCATTTTTTCTAATTATATTCTGAATGTAGAAAGTTTGTAAAATGCATACAAGTATAAAGAAGTAGAACTTAATTAATTAAAATTTCACCTCCCAGTTACAACCCCTATCAACCTCAAAAAATACTCCTTTCCAGTCTTTTCACTCACGCGTTAAATACGTAGTTATCCCCTGCTTTTACACTTAATATTATAAGACAGGCATTTTTTCCTTATTTAAAAAATTACTTGTAACCATCATTTTCAATGGCTACCAAGAGTTTTATTTATGGAATCTGCCAAAACAGACCTCTATTATTAGACATTAAGTCAAAGTCAATTTTTCAATTGCACAAAAATATCACGTTGATCATCTTAATATCAAAATATTTGTGCGTATTTTTAATTACTCTTAAATATAGGTTACTAAAAGTGGCATTACCAGTACAGGGTCAGAAAGTAGAAACCTTTAAAGCCTCTCTAAACACATTGTGGAATTGCTATTCAGAAAGATTGTGTTAATTTTTATTTCTACCACAAGCAATACATGAAAGGAACCATTTTTACCATACTTTCATCAGTTGGGGCATTCACATTGTGATACATATCTTTGTTAAATTAATAGGAAAGTAAAATATCATATATTTGTAGTTTTAATTCTTGGTTATTTGATTTCTGTGAAGTTGATCATTTTTTTCTTGTTTTTTATGTCTTTTTTTAACTTGATCATTTTACTAAATGTTTATCATTCAATTGCATGTGCATTAGACAATTCATATTCTTTAGCCATTGTCTATTGTAAATCTAGAGGGTTTTTATTTTTTTATTTGCATGAGTTTATTTACTTTTTAGTCCATAATGTTTGTTTTAGTATTTCCCTCAAATGATTGTATTTCAAACCAAACTTTATCTTTTAGATGTATAGAAGTTTAAATATGTGTTGCAGTTCAACTTTCCATCTGTTTTCTTTTATTTTTAAACTTAGAAATTTATCTCCACTCCAGACATTCATTAACATTTTACTTCTCTTTTCTTTTATTGAATATACATGAATTATTTTAAATGCAAAACACACACACACACATATACTTACCCCCCGCCCCCAAGTCTGAGGATATATCCATTAGCTCGAAGAAAGCAAAAGTAATGATTCATAAGAGGGTAAGCTGTTCTTTATTAGGAACCAGTTGGACTGCAAGTTTAAATAAGTGTGTTTGAAAGAAACACCTGTGCCTTGGTGAGCTGCTGCTGAGGAGGAGTGGGGGTGCCTGGAAGGAGGTGTTAGAAAATTCTCCTCCGGACTGGAAGGACAACTTTCACACTGATCTGGAGGCCTCCTCATGTTCTCCATCCTCTTATTTTTCTGAGTTTCTAGAAGAAATTTGTAGCAATAGTGGATTCCAGGAATAATGACTTAAGACTTTTCCTAAGATTGGCAGATAGCTATGGGTTGCAGAATGCACAGTTCCTCATTTTCACAGAACTGAGAGAAACAAAAGAGTTTGAGAACTGGAGGAAAGCTGATCGGGGGTATCCAGGAGTCTCTCGACATCTCCGCATAAAACACAGAAGCAGGTAAATGTAGAGCCCAAGTCTCAGGGCCCCAAAGGTGAGCCATGTGGAGATGGGAAGCCCAGGTCAGAAGAAGTTGGAATTCCCCTTTTGAAATGAAATGAGGAATACCAGAGCTAGATTAAGCATTCACACAGTTTAAAATTCAGCGTGAGAAAGGCAGATACTGGTACTTGATAAAATTTTATCTACACGGTGGATGAGCTTATTTTTATTTTACCATTGTGGATTATTCAAATTTTGTATTGGTTAGCAATTCGGCAAGCACATCTGTTTTTCAGTTGAAATGATAATGTATGTCCTCATAGTCATTCCCACATGGAAAAAGCCCAAGCAATTGATCTAACAGCTACTACCCAGAGTTTATTTCTTTTTAAAAAAAATGTATTTTATTGATTTTTTTACAGAGAGGAAGGGAGAGGGAGAGAGTCAGAAACATCGATGAGAGAGAAACATCAATCAGCTGCCTCCTGCACACCTCCCACTGGGATGTGCCCACAACCAAGGTACATGCCCTTGACCGGCATCAAACCCGGGACCCTCCACTCCGCAGACTGACGCTTTATCGACTGAGCCAAACCGGCCGGGGCCAGAGTTTATTTCTTAACCTGTCTGAACTGTAAGCATAGTGACTAGAGGAACTACTCCATTTGTAAAGAACTGCCTTTGTAAACCTGGTCTTATAAAGTGACCATAGATTTCACAAATCAACAATTATGTCCTGTTTGTGCACGTTTGTCAAGAGTCCCTGTGTAACCTGGGATCTAATTCTGTCTTCAAGGAACTGGGCAAACTACCCAGCTCTTGACATGCCTGTTTCTTCAGCTTTAATGTTGGGCTTTGACTAAATCTCTAAGGTTGCTTTTAGCTCTAAAATTTGGATGTGTTTTAAATCCTGCAATTAGGAGAAACCTAAAAGCATAGCTTTTCTTGCTGTTCTTTAGCTATATGAAAACACATTTCAGGAGAGGCATAGAGAGCAGCCTAGAACTTTAGCTGATTAGGAGTACTAGAAACACAAACTAATATTATTTTTTAAAGGAACTTTAATTGCCTAAGCAATGTGACTAGGCTGTCTCTGAGTTTTCTTAGTTTCTCTTTTTACAAACTTTTCATTTTTTCTGTTCTCTTTTCTTTTTAAAATTAATCTTGGTATATGTCATATCTACCATATTCAATTACTTAAAACATTTTAATAAAGAATTAAAACATTGCAAATAGTAAACCACAGGTATCTCAACATATTGGAACACCTTCCTGTAGTAAAATCCTACTGGCCAAATAACTGGACCATGACTGAGACACTACCGCCACCTGCTGGCACATTGTCTAATTACAGGGAAAATATCGTAAGAAAAGTCAGTTTTTTTAGTGAAATTAAAAAGTGACAACAAATATAGTTTTAAACAAGTCTCTGAAAATTATATTTAATAAGGCAATAACTACAGACATAAAGATATTATAATCTAGTAGTGAGCAGGTTAGTGCTATCAAACCTAAAGTCATACAACACTATTAAATGCTTGCATCTGTGCCTTTGGGAAGGAAAAATTCACTCCCTCCCCTCTCCTCCAATGGTTCAGTAGCATTTATTTATTTAGTCTTTAAAATTACACATGTCATAGATGTTTATTTTAGAAAATTAGGAAACTCAAAGAAGCGAGAATATTATAAAGGTCACTTATAATGACATCACTCAAGTGTAAACAGTTAACTTTTTGGCATATTTCCAAGATAATTTTATTTCTACATAATTTTTATTGATGGACTAATCCTATTACTAATAACAGCTAAAACAGTGTACTTACTATATGCCAGGCACAGTTCCAAGTGCTTTATATTAAATTTAATCTTCATGGCTATCCAATGAGTAAGTTACCATTATTATCTTCATGTTACACACAGGAAACTGAAGCATATAGAAGGGAAGGAACTTACCCAATGCTACATAGGTAATAATCAGTAGAGCTGGAGTTCAAACCTAGTCTTCTTGGATTTAGAATCTGTTCTTAACCAATATACCACCTCTGTGTATTCTGTTACATGGTTATATTTTATTTAATAAATTACTCATTGTTGGACAAGTAGGTAGCTTCTAAATTACTGTTATCATAAACAATGATGTAACGGTCATCCTTGTAGCTAAATTTTTGCAAATGTATCATTATACCTTTCAGCTAAGTTCCAGGAAGTAAAATGAAGATTAAACAAACACCATATTTTAAAAAAAATATTTTTTTATTGATTTCAGAGAGGGAAGGAGAGAGAGAGAAATAGAAACATCAATGATGAGAGAGAATTATTGATTGGCTGTCTCCTGCACACCCCCTACTGGGGTTCTACAACTGGCCATGTGCCCAGACCAGGAATCTAACCATGACCTCCTGGTTTATAGGTCAATGATCAACCACTGACCCACACTGGCTGGATGACATCACATGTTTAGGTTTATTATCTAATTGCCTTGTGTGAGAAAAGCAAGGAAGAACGCAAAGAAACAGAGATGTGTTGAGGGTGTGTACCAATCAATACTTCCAGGAACAGGTCTACTTTATTCATTAATTTTTTATAAATGCAAAAGTCATAAATTCTTATTGTAAAAAATTCAAACAATGATTCTCAAGCTCCTTTTTGTGTATATTAGGATTCAACAACAAAGTAAATACATTGTAGTTAATGGGAACTCAGTTTCCCACTGTTGATAATGTGAGTTACAAACAGGTGGAGGGGGAGGCTGAAATAGAACCAGTAGCACTGGAATTAGAGGTATGGGTATGAATTTAATGGTATTTAAAAAAACATTCATATAGATATAGAAATAGGTTCAGATATGTGTATGGGTGTTTACTAGCTTTGTATATGTGTGTTTACTAGCTTTGTTTGCTGAGAGGCCTAAAAGCAGTAACCTCTAGTAGCAATGAGCAACCTAGCTCCCAGATCTTGGTTTCTCGATGCAATTTTTTATTAAAAAGAACTACATCTCCTCTGAGAAACATCTGATTCCAAGGCTGGGGCTCAGAGAGTGCAAGAGAGCATAGAACATCTTTGTGTCAGAAAGTAAGTAAATGTAAAATTTTGTCAATATTAAAAGTTAAAAATTCAAGCAATGTAAAAATGTATCCTATATAATAAAAGGGCAATATGCAAATTGACCCTAACGGCAAAATGACCTGTCACTATGACATGTACTGACCACCAGGGGGCAGACGCTCAATGCAGGAGCTGCCCCCTGGTGGTCAGTGTGCTCCTGCAAGGGGAGCTCAGCTCAGCCACAAGCTGGGCTGATGGCTGCGAGTGCAGAGGTGGTGGCAGGACCCTTTCCTGCTTCCTCAGCAGTGATAAGGATGTCTGACCGTGGCTTAGGCTCCTGGGCTGCCAGAGGGATGTCTGACGGCCAGCTTAGGCCAGATCCCTCTGGTCCCGGACTGCAAGAGGGCACAGGCTAGGCTGAGGGACTCCCCAGAGTGCATGAATTTTTGTGCACCGGGCCTCTAGTATGTTATAAGAGGGAAAGTGATTTCCTATTCTTTTAATTCTTTTCTCAGACATAATCACAGTAAACAGTTTGGTTGGTAGTCTTCCAAACATATGCTATGCATATACAAATATATGTGTGTGTATGTGGCTGTAAGTATGTTCCTATACATAATGTTCAAGTAGGTTCATACTATCTATATATATAAAAGGCTAATATGCTAAGTGTCCATCCTACCAGTAGCTATGATGTGCACTGACCACCAGGGGGCAGACGCTCAATGCAGGAGCTGCCGAGCTGCAATGACTTGGCAGTGGCAGTTCTCAGGTGATGCACCCCAAAACCAGAGAGGAGGGAGCTTGATTCCTCACGGGGCCACGCAATTCCACCTTCATTCATGGGTTATGTTGTTGCTGGAGCACTGTCGCCTTGAATCTGGTTTACTGCACACTTGCCTTTGCGTTTCACACCCTGTACAATAGCAACTTTGCAGAATGCCTTCTTGCACTCTAGGACCCCTCAGGGGATGTTGGAGAGCTGGTTTTGGCCTGATCCCCGCAGACCAAGCCGAGGGACCCCACCTGCCGGAGGGACCCCACTCACTCCACAGGCGCCCTTCGAGCTACTGCACCACCCCATGTGTGACTGGCTGGGGAGGGATTGCAGGAGGTTGACTCTAGGGTGTGTCTGGCCCATCTCGCCTAGTCCCGCCCCGCTGACCACCTTCTAATTAATTTTCTTTCAATATGCACGAATCCATGTACTGGGTCACTAGTAATAGAATGTTCTGCTACTTGTTTTTTAAAGATGCTATATCATTGACATTTTTCCATGTCAGCACTTATACATGTATCTCTTTTTAAAAACTAACTCAGCTGGTGTGGCTCTGATTGAGCGTTGACCCATGAACCAAGAGATCACTGGTTCAATTCCCAGTCAGGTTACATGCCTGGGTAGCTGGCTTGATCTTCAGCAGAAGATCAATTGGTGCAGGAGGCGGCCAATTGATGATGATGTTTCTCTCTCATTGATGTTTCTATCTCTCTATTCCTCTCCCTTCCTCTCTCTCTAAAATAAATAAAATATTTAAACACTAGTTTACAATATCCAGGATATGAATGTAGTACAATTTATTTAATAGCTTTTCTATTGATGAACATGTTTCCTATCCTATATAATAAAAGGCTAATATGCAAATCGACTGAATGACTGAACGACTGGTTGCTATGACGTGCACTGATCATCAGAGGGCAGACGCTCAATGCAGGAGCTGCACCCTGGTGGTCAGTGCACTCCCACAGGGGGAGTGCCACTCAGCCAGAAGCTGGGCTCACAGCTGGCGAGCACAGTGGTGGTGGGGGAGGCCTCTCTTGCCTCTGCAGCAACACTAAGGACCCCTGAGGGACGTCCGCCTGCTGGCTTAGGTCCGCAGAGCGGTAAGGAGCAGCGAGCAGGTGGGCAGTAAGGAGTGAGGGGTCCCGGACTGTGAGAGGGATGTCTGCCAAGGGGTCCCAGACCGGGAGAGGGCACAGGCCGGGCTGAGGGACCCCACCCCCACCCCCAGTGCACGAATGTCATGCACCAGGCCTCTAGTTTTTTAATAAAAACTGCAATGAACAGTTTTGTCCATTTGTATCTGTATTTCTATGTTATGGGCATATGGAATTCCTGAGTCAAAGGATATTCATATTTAACCTCTTAATAAATATTACCATGGCCACTTTAGAAAGCAGAAGTTTACCTAGTGTCTTTCAATTCAATTACCAGTGCCAGAACCACAGCTTCAGAATAAATGTAAACAAAGATCAATATGTGAGCCATTTGGATGAGTGTTGTGGACCATGAGCTGCTGACAGCACAGTGCAGTGATAATTGCCTCTTGTATATTGCTGTGAACATCTCGGCTGTGTGTTATCTCATGCAGGCTGGTACATGACTACATGCAGTCTTTCAAGAGTTCATTGTTAACCTGAGGGTTTATGCCAAATCTTTAAGTGCCCCATAATTACCTGCAATGTTTTCTGGTGTTTGTCTTAGGGATATAGCTATTAATTATTGTGACTCTTGGACCACTAATCTTCTACTTTACTTTCCTCTCTTTACGGTTTTCTTGTCTTTTACTCTCAATTGACTCAGTAATATCAGTTATATATTTGTAAGGAAATATTAGAGTTATTAAAACAGGCTTAATATAAGTGAATATATACAATACTTTCTTTTATTATATCATCTACCATCCCCTTAAAAATATCTGCTCTACAAGCTGGCTTTCCATCAGCAACAGATGTTATATTGTGGAAGAGGGGCATATGCAAAGGAAAAGGGGGCAGAAATAGTTATCCCGATGAAATGTAGGCTCTGAGATTGTCTCCAGGCCAATGGAAAGGTTTTTGAATCATTACTGTAAATTAGCATATTAAAGATATAAAAATAATTTCTAAAGGATAGAAAGTTACAATGTGAAAATCTTCAGGTGGCATAAGGTTTACGATTACATGACTCTAAAACAATGGAAGGAAAGATCAAATGGTAGTTTTCATGTAACATTTATTGAGCCTTGTTCCAAGTCCTGGGCTGGGTGCTGGGGAACATAGATAAATAAGACATGCTTTTTGCCCTTCAATATTTTATATTCTTGTGGGGGACACAGACATGTGAGTGTATAAACTATAATATGAAGACACTATAATATTGGTATATGTTGGATACAGTGGAAAAGTATCAAGGGAACACAGAATAGGACATGGTTAGTTCTGACTCAGGGTATCTGGAAGGTTTCAATGGGGATGTGAACTTGGGGCTGGGCCTTGAAGGATGAGTAGGAGTTTTGCCAGGTTGATGGCCATGATGGAAAGCATTTCCAGGCAGGGAGAGTAATGAATTGCACAAGGAAAGGCAAAAAGGCTACATTTGGGTCTCTGGTATACCTATGACCTCTAAGAACTCTGAAGGTTAATACAAATCTAAGCCTTTTTTTCTCCCACTTTCCTGTGCATACAAACCACCTGGGAATCTTGTTAACATGCAGATCTGAGTTCAGAAGGTCTGGATTCTAACAAGCTCCTGGGGGTCCATGCACCACACTTTGAATTAAAAGGCTGTAGCATTTAAACTGTTGTCTATTTCAGCAGGGCTTGCTAGTTGGTGTAAACTAGGAGCTGGATGGAGAGCACAAAGATGTCTCTTGCTGTGAGCAAGTTAGTAAAAGTATTAGAAGCCTCTCCTTTTGAGACTGACATTTCAGAAACAGTTTCTGCATTGTACCTGAAACAGCCAGGGCTGTAAATCGAGGGTGACTCATCCTGGAGGTCACCTATTTAGATAACATGGGATCAAGCACAGCAGGAAAGGTAAGGAGATGGTTTGGGCAGGCCCAGTCAGCAGGGCAATGGTGAACTCCTTCGTGGAGGGTTGTGGGGGAGATGCAAAGGCAAGCAGCACATACGAGACTTGCACAGTTTTAAATTGACTGGGGCTCCTGCAGAATAATGACAATTAGAAAAATAACCCAAATTACCATTTTGGGTTATTTTTATGATGCTTCCCAGGTGTTTAATTTTTTAAAAAAATGTAATTTTATTGATTTCAGAAAGGAAGGGAGAGGGAGAGAGAGATAGAGACATCAATGATGAGGGAGAATCATTGATTTGCTGCCTCCTCTATGTCCCCTACTGGACATTGAGCCCACAACCGGAGCATGTGCCCCAATAGTGACTTCCTGGTTCATAGGTTGAGGCTCAACCACTGTGCTGGCTGGGCACAGGTGTTTAATTTTTAATGAGAAAGAGCTGCATCAGTTGGGATGCTCTGTTTTGAATTTATGACAATGCTCTTTCTAAAAAATAACCTTTTTAAAAAGCACAGAAGCACTAGTTCTTTGCAGAATGTTGGACAGTAAAGCATATTTTTGGGTGGTCTTGTGGAGTAGATGATCTGATTTTCTTTCTTCCTATTTTCCATACATCATGCAGTCGCCCTGCCCTCTTCGGGGAGCTGGCGCCAGTGAGTGGTTTGGCGATGTGGAAACAATCCTGGAGGGGCCCACCTGTTGTGCTAAAGACAGGCTGTGATCTCCAAATGAGATCACGAGCTTTCCTGCACTTTCATCTTCCCTGCTGTTAATGCTGGCTGTGAAACGCAGTGGAGAGACTTCATTAGACTAATGAAGGAGGAGGAAAGATCAAGTGATTATTTTTCACAAGAAGAATAGTTCTGGTCATGCTTTCCTTTCTGTGATGAAGTTTACAGGCTGCACACATGGTCTGGAGCAGACCACATGGTTGGAATTGAGTACCCAGGCAGTGGGTCATCCTTACTCCCTCTGCGTCCTTGAACATGCCCCACCAAGACCCCTGCAGAGATGAGATCATACTAGAATGACAAGCAATTGTTCATGCTAAGGACTCACTAAGAATGAAATCAGACAGACCTCTAAGCCTATTGGAGAGAATTATAAAATCAGAAACTGAAGGAGATTGGTGGTGAGGACATCACAGTTTAGAGCTGATCCAAGACACCTTTGATATAGTTCCAACACAAGGTCATCTGAACGCTTGCGTTTTGTGGCTAAGTATGTGTCTTGGAAACAGGGTCTATCTCTTTCAATTTTGCTTCCACCAGAATTCCCAAGACTGCAATTCTCACGTGCTAGAGTGCATATTAATCACCTGGGAGTGCTTGTTGGAGATGCCGATGCCTGGGCGGTACCCCAGCCTGCTGACTCAGAGAAGCCCTGGTAATGGTTCTGATGCAGGAGGGCTGAGCCCGTCCTCCAATGGGCACTGCCTTAATGGAGTCCCACTGATTGACAGGTGTAGGCCTTGTACCACTGAGAAAGAGAGCCTTGGTTTTACTCCCTCTGGTCTCCCATCAAGAGCTAGAGCAGAAACTAAACAAAGGGAAGAGGTTCAAAGAAAACACAGAATCGACAAACCCCAAGTTTTGCGTAGTAGAAGTATTTCTAAAAGATTGTGTGTAAATCAAATTTGTGAGTTAATCTTTACTTTCCCCTTACTTAAACCCCAACATGTTGTATCCACTTTTGATTTTCATGTGCTAGTGACTTTGCCACCTTAACTTATTTTTCAGCTAACAGGTAAAATGCACACTTACACCAAACTTTCCATCAAGAGCTTATCCACCTGTGAACAGAATAAGCTAGAGTGCTGGGGGCCCCTAGTTTGGCAGCAGCAGAGCCCTGTTCACCTGGGGCACCCTGCCCCCACACTGACAGCTGCCCAGCTCTTACCCCTCCGGTTCCCATTGCTGTTGGTTTCCTGCATCCGTTTGTGAAATTTGCACTACATCCCCTCTGCCTGGTCCTTGGCTGACCTTTTAGATTGTGGCTAGAGACCCAGAGTGACCTTGCCCTTGCCTACTCTTTCAGGATACACCAGCTGTTAGACCAGTTGCGCTGGTCACCAGTCTGGCTTCATTCTGGACCAAAGGGTCCAGAAATTGGAGCTCAAGTTCATGCTCATGCTTGGCAGCCAGCAATTCCTGTCCATATTTGCTACCAGAATAGGTAAAATGCAACTCACACCAAAAGACAGCAAATCAAAAAGCTTTTGTTTCCTGAGATGCACAAAATCTCTTCTTCTCGCCTCTGCTCTTAAACTCCACAAATATGCCTGTCTTGTCTATGCAAAACCCACTGGATCTATCTCTCCAGTTTTTTACTCCACTGCCACAAAATCCTGGAAACAATTTCCCTGTTTACTAAATCACTTTGTCAATCCAAATGAACTATCATTCATTTCTCTTTCTCTCTCTTTTTACCTACCTCCCTTTCTCTATTTGTTTCTTTTCTAATACAGCGACAAAAAATGTACTTCACTTATTTTCCAGTTACAAGTGAATTGGAGTATTTCATTAATTCAACAAAAATGTGGTGATGGTACGAATTAAGTACTGTTGCAGGCACTGGGGACATAGCAGTGAGTAAAATTCCCGTCCACACAAAACTAGATTCTGGCTGGGGTAGCAGAACAAATAATCAAACGACAGTATGCCAGGCAGTGAAAAATGCTATGGAAAAAAATAAAGCAGAAATGGGGTATGGTACATTAGTGAATAACATTTGTGATTTTCAATAGGGTGGTCAGAGAAAGCAATGTTGAGAAATTGACATTTGAACAAAGACCCCAAAAGTGAGTTTAAGTGTCAGGTAGGATGTCTAGAGAAAGTGTGTTCAGAGGCAAATGTATAAAGGCCCTGAGGCTGGAGTGTGCATCCCCTGTGTTCGTTTACTACTTGTAGTTGCTGTTTTGTGTATGGCCTATTTATATTATTTGCCCTTTTTCTATTGTTACTTGATTTTTTTCTTATAAAATAGTATAAGCTCTCTATAGGATTTTTAAAAAATGTTTTTATTGATTTTTAGAGAGAGGAAAGGAGGGGGATAGAAATATCAATTGGCTGCCTCCGGCATGCTCCCTACTGGGATCAAGCCTGTACTCAGGCATGTGCCCTCACCGGGAATCAAACTGGTGACCTCTAGGTTCCTGGGTCATTGAGCCACACCAGCTGAGCTCTCCATAGGATTTTGAAAATGACCCTATTGCCGGGCCAGTATGGCTGAGTTGGTTGAGCATTGTCCCATGCACCAAGAGGTTGCTGGTTGAAGACTCAATGCCCAATAGGGGGCGTGCAGGAGGCAACGGGTCGATGTTTCTCATTGATGCTTCTCTCTCATAGATGTTTTTCTTTTTCCCTCTTCCTTTCTCTCTCTCTCTCAAATCAATAAAAACATATTAAAAATAAATGAAAATGACCCTATTTATTTGTCTTGTTTGCTATAAATATTTTTCCATCATTTTCTTTGAAATTTTCTTAAGAAACTTTTTAATCTGCTTGCCTTTTCCCTGGGACTTCTTTTGTTACTTTGAAGTTAAAGAAGTAACCTGTCCAAGTTTAACTAGTGATTCATCTCTTCTCTTACAGTTTCCATTTAAAAAATGTCCCCTTTATGTTTAATTACTAACCCATCCAAAGTTCATTCGGTGTATGGTGTGAAGTGATGACCTAAATTGCCCCTCACCTCAACTGCCAAATAATTGTCCCAACACCATTTATTAACTAACTAGAGAAGCATCCATTATTGTATGTTAAACCTTATACGTTATAGAAAATATTTTTGGGTTATCTCTTTTTCCCCAATGATTTATTCTAACACCAATATCAGTATTTTAAAAAACAATTTAAATTATGTTTCAAAACTTGATATGGGCCCCCATATCATTCCTTTTCAGAATTTCTTTTGTATTCTATTTTTTTTCTTCCAAGTGGATTTTTAAAAAAATATATATTTTATTGATTTTTTTACAGAGAGGAAGGGAGAGGGATAGAGAGTTAGAAACATCCATGAGAGAGAAACACCTATCAGCTGCCTCCTGCACACCCGCTACTGGGGATGTGCCCGCAACCAAGGTCCATGCCCTTGACTGGAATCGAACCTGGGACTCTTCAGTCCACAGGCCAACGCTCTAGCCACTGAGCCAAACTGGTCAGGGCCCAAGTGGATTTTGAAAATTTGAATCATTTTGTCAAACTCCAAAAATGTCTATTGAAATTTTGATAGAAATGATAAATTATACAAATTAAACAACAAACATCTTAATAATATGTAATTTCTCCATTCATGTATATGGGCTATCTCTCCATTTATTCAAACTTCTTTCAAGAGTTTCATGAACTTTTTCATATTAACTAAAACTTTCTCCATATGTGTAACACCTTGTTTGTCTGCTGTTAGGTTCTAAAGATTTGCTCCTTCAGGTTTAGCAAAAGGCTCCAGGTTGGCTAGGGAATTTCACTGGAGAGGCTAGGGCCACAGTAATTTGCCAGCCCAAGTGACTTTAAATGACTAGTGTGGTTCCCAGACCAGCAGCATCAGGAACACATGCTCACTGCTATTACAAATACAAACCCTTGGGCCATACCAAGGCCTACTGAGTAAGAAACTCCAGCGAGGCTCAGCTGTTTAAGCCCTGCATATAATACTGCTGCATACTAACTAACATTAGAAATACTGCTTTAAACCAATGATTCTTAACCTTGGCTGCACAGTGAGCCACCTCAGGAACTTTTCAAAAACACCAATGTCTAAGTTATTTCTCCTTCCTGCCCAAACTCTGAATTACTCTGGAGTGAGACCCTGCACAGGGCTCTTTTAAGCTCCCCCAGGTGATTGGAATGCATAGCCAGAGCGGAGAACCATAGCTCTAAACTTAAGCTCACATACAAGATGAGGAAAATAATACCTCATAGGAGATAAGTGATGTAACTTATAGGAAAAGTTAAGTATACTGCCCAGCAAGTGGTAAAGCACTGGACCAATTAGTACTGTTGTTAGTCCTCAGACTTAGAGATCAGTGCTACACTGTCAGGTCATGGGACCTTAAGGACTCCTATTGGTTCATTCTGGTTACACTCTGAGGTTGCCCAGCCGTACCCATTGTTGCTCTTATGAACCAGAGTTTCCACGTTTGTTTGCAGGTATTTGCACATGCATGTGCTATTTACTGTAAACCTTTCTCTCTGCTTGTGAAGATCCTACCTGTCACAGTGTGGTGATTGGCAGTACAGGCTTTGAAGTCAGGTGGTTTGGATTTAAACCTCAGTCTAGACCAGTGGTTCTCAACCTTGGCTGCACATTAGAATCACCTGGGAATCTTTTTAAAATCCTGATTTCTGCGCCTCATCCTCTGGAAATTCTGTTTCTTTGTTACTAATGTCGTGGCCCCACCCCATAACAAAGAAACAGAGGTGATTCTAATGTGCAGCCAAGGTTGAGAACCACTGGTCTAGACACTTAGAGCTGTGTGATCTTGGGCACAATCTAAGCCTCAGCTTTCTCATCTGTAAATTGGGGATACTATCATACAAGGGTTACATAAGATAAGGCTACAAAGTCCAATGCTCAATGTGTGGTAAGTGCTCCAAAAAATGTTGACATGACTCACATTCATTGCTTTCACTGCTTGTAAAGTCATTTCTGATGATTCAAACCACATTGATCTGTCCTACCTCTAACTTCTTTGTTAAGAATGTGTATTTCACTTGTTTGGTGCTAAATACTCTGCTCATTTCTCATACTAGATATACTCAGACTTTTAGATTCAACTTGTGTTCTATCTGAGGCTTCCAATTTCTGTTTGGAATGCTGTTTTAATTTAAAATCCAGTGGTTCAATTAGTAGTTTTGTGGCTCTTTTGGGAAGATATTCCATATCGAGCACCAATTTAGACTGTCAGTAAGGAAGAGTTCATATTTTCTGCAATAGACACAGAAAGTTCTGCATAAATGAATCTATCTTCTGTCTCAGAAAACGTTTCCTTACTTAGAATGAGGATGGTCTTAGAATCTAAGCTACATTGGTTGGGCCCTGGCTTGGTAGCTCAGTTGATTAGAATATTATCCCAATACACCAATGTTGCATACAGGAATCAACCAATGAATGCATAAATAAGTGAAACAACAAATGGATGTTTCTCTCTCTTTCTCTCCTCCCCCTAAAATTAATACAAGGAAAGAAAGAAAGCAAGCAAACAGAAAGAAGAATCTACATTGATTTAACTCATTTCTACTTTAATATGAACTTACTAGAGGCCTGGTGTACGAAATTCGTGCACAGGGGCAGGGGTCCTTCAGCCCGGCCTGCACCCTTGGGGGATATCCGACTGCCAGTTTAGGTCCAATCCCCAACCGGGGGCAGCTCCTGCATTGAGCATATGCCCCCTGGTGGTCAGTGCATGTCATAGCGACTGGTTGTTCTGCCGGTCATTTCGCCGTTCAGTCAATTTGCATATTAGGGTTTTATTATATAGGATAATATTGCCAGACCTTCAGTTAAGTTAGAAAATTGCACTTGGATAGTTTCTTTGGCCAACCCTCCCATTAGTTTCATGACCCCCCTCTGTTTTCCTGTCTTTATGTCATTTTAAAAACATTTCATTGTTTTAAGTTCAGTATAAAAGTTTTATTGGTTTTCTAGTTATCTCAATATCCAGGGTTTTACTGGTTGTTTCTGTCTTCTTGAATGTTTTACCTATTTTGTTTAATTTTTTAAAATGCTTTCATTGAACTTATAAAAGGGTCATGAAGACAGGGTTGGCAGGTTAAAAGAACTTTCCTTCTATAACTCTTGAAGTTTGTTCCTGCCTCTAAATCTTTAAAAGTAGGCACTTAGAAGCTCTGGGGGAAATGTGTGAGGAAAGAGGAAAAGGGTAAAGAGAGTAGAATTTTAAGTTTTGACTTTGACTTTCATGGAAGATACTTCATAAACAAGATTATATGTATGTGTGTCTCTGTACACACACATAGAGGAACACCTAATTTTATTGTGTGTTGCCTTATTGCATGTCACAGATGTGTGTTTTACAAATTAAGCAAGATCCTTCACCAACAAAAAGATTGACTTGCTTTATTCCCATATATTGTGGTGCGGAACAGAACTCGCAATATCTCTGAGATATGTCTCTGTGTGCATGTGCATGATGCTTTTTAAAAAATGAGTTTCTGGAGCCCATGATTACATAAATAATAAAATTCATCTCCCACCTGCTTCTTCCTGAACCTATCATGCTGCATGTAAATGTAGAGAACTTTGTATTTTTAGCAGATATTTGTAAACATTGCCTTGGAAAAATCTGCTCTTAACCCTTTGAGTGCCAACCAATATCCTAGGAACTATGCTAAAATTGCCAAGGCATTTTTGCTGATTTTACAGCAGTTTAGGAAAAAAATTATGAATTGCAAGTAAATGAAGTTACATATTAAAAAACTTAAGGAAACCTTTACTACATTTGTTTTCATCTTTGACATATATTGTTTGCTGATTGTATTATAAACAAAACATATAATGTTAACACTGCAGGAGGAGCGTGATCACGCTCCCTGGCACTCTAGGGGTTAAGACATAATTAATTCTTTCTAGTTATACAAATAACTATGTAGAAATATTTGACTTTTACAATTTACACAGGTCTTGTCACAAATATATGTGAAGTTTTATCATCATTATTTTACAGAGGCAGAAAGAGGTTCAGAGAGGACAATTGACATAAGGCCACATAGCCAGTAGGTAGAACTTTGTCACAGACTCGTGACTTTTAAATCCAAAGCCCAGTTTCTTTCTTTTTTTAAAAAAAATATTTTTACTAATTCGTGCACAGGTAGGGTCCCTACGCCTGGCCAGCGATAAGGGCCGATCAGGTTCCCCGCCTCCCCGCCTCCTCCTCTCGCTGCCCAGGCACTGCCACTGTGTGGTTCCTTGCCTCCCTGCCTCCTCCTTCCCTTGCTCCCTCAGCACCCTGCTGCCGCTGCTGGTCACCCACCATGTTCCACACTGCCCCTGGTGGTCAGCGCATGTCATAGCAAGCAAGCAAACTCCAGGTCTCCTAAACTCCAGAGGGGAAAATTTGCATATTAGCCTTTTATTATATAGAAGGATTGATTTCAGAAATGGAGAGGGAGAGAGGAATATCAATGATGAGAGAGAATTATTGATCAGCTGCCTCCTGCACACCCCCTATTTTGGATTGAGCCTGCACCCCGGGCATGTGTTCTTGACTGGAATCGAATCTAGGACCCTTCAGTCTGAAGGCCAACGGTCTATCCACTGAGCCAAATCAGCTAGAGCCCCAGTTTCTTTTTATTATGCCATTGAAATCAAGGGAAAAATCCTCCATGCACACAAAATACCAAACATTAGAGGGAAAACAAATAGTTTTGGTCTTGGCAAGAGAACTCCAATTAAACAATCTGGCTAGCCTACCCTGCAGTTAAAGTTCTGATGGCAGCCCTTGGTCACTGGTGTCCTGAGATGTGTTGCTTTCATGGCATCAAGAGTCAACTCTCCCCTCGTATCGTCTACTTTTCATCTGCTCTACAGGCTGGTTTGAGTTACACCACGTTTACTTTATCAGTTGGTTTTAGGGAACAGTTACGTAAATACGTTTTAGCGTTAGTTTCTGACTTTCAGCATGGAGCAGCGGCACACTAATCTGCTGCGGGGTGTTCTGCAAGCTTCCTGAGAGACAGTGCTAAGGCTCCGCGCAGGCTCTTGGTGAACCAACCACCAAGTCTGTTTCTGATTCAGGTTGGCTGCTGGTGTCTATTCTAGTTACTCTTTTTAAAATAACACATTAATTCTCCTAAGCTCCTGCAATGCAGGCCTTCTTCAAAAGTTGGAGAGGACATAAATCTGAACATCACTGGGATGTTCTGCACTGGGTGCAAGCCTGTTTCTCAGCCCAGCATCCTGGGGTAGTCATCCACCCACCAGGCTCAGATACACTGGCCGACAGCATGTCTGCACTTTCCAAAGGAAATCCCTGAGATCTTGTCAATATTTTACAACACGCTCACACACATTCACACAATTTTACAGACTAAGTCTATTCAGCTGTGTTTTCTACTACTAGTATGTCAGGCATGTGGCAGGTGCTCAAGGAAAGAGTTCTAAATGGATTCTCAGCCTTCTGCTGGAATTCACATCTATCAGATACAAATCACCCAATTTTAATAGGGTTTTTATATGTAGAGAATTTTTATAAGTTTATTTGAGCCAAATTGCAGAATAGTTTTGCAGCTTCGTTTATGCAATTCAATAGTTTTTATTTTTTGACTGTAATATAGGCCTGGCCATACCATCTGGATTATGTATCTTTTGAAAATATCATTTATCTAAACATGTAGTGGGATCCTTTCTAGTTCAAGAATTATTCACAGGGAAGTTATTGCCAATATTTCTAAAGTTGCAGGGAAAGAAAATTGTAGCAGCTATACATACTCTTGCCTGTGCACTGTGCTCTTTTCCTGAGAGGTAGAAACAATGGTTAAATGGTTAAGATGGTAAATCTTTTTACTACAATAAAAAAAGTACTTTAGACAGTGCTAGACATCTTCAGAGCGACTCTTGAAAAAAACGAAAACACCCAAGAGGCCCTCACAACCTCACGAGAGGCTCATTGCTAGAATACAATAAAATGAGCAGCTAGCTACTCACATGTATACATCAGTCCTCTCTAATGGAAATAATATCTCACACACTGTGATCTTTGGTGAAGTTGGTTAGGCCAAGCTTTTTCACAGACCTTGCAAAAGCCCTTCATGATCTGGCCTCTATTTCCTTATGACCAACCAGAACTAGTTAGTGGTCTTTTTCAACTCCTTGAACAGGACTTCTTACTTTAGGTGGTCTCTGTGCCTCAGTTTTACCATTGTTTTTCTTCTGCCACACTCTTATTCATCCTTCAGAGCCAGCTTAAATATCATCTCTTTAGGGAGGCCTTTAAACTCCCTACTGACGTTTGGGCCTCTTGCTATCGCTTTGGATCAACTCACCAACCCATCCACCCTCTCCTAGAAGTCTGGATTTTTCCTTTGTAGCATTTAATACTATTGTATTTACATAATTAGGTAACATTTCTTCCACAAGGCTGAAAGTCCTACCAGGTAGGGACTGTTTCTCTTGCTAATCACTGTATTACCAGGACCCCAGTACCTTGTATACAGCAGATGCTTAATATTCTCTTACCAGGTATATACTCTATTAGATATTCTCAAATGAGTGGGTGGAGAGGCACATAAAGTTTGAGCTTGGAGGTGGAGACAGTGTCTGAATAGCCAGAGATGAAAGACTTCAGGGCTTATGGGGAAGCAAGAGAAAGTAATGAGACTAGTGTGCTTACTTAATGTTTCCCTCCCTTTCCCAACATCCCACTCTCACCCCACATAAGCCATTCAACAATAATCTATGCATTTATTTCTTTTTATATATATATTTAAAAATGTTTTTATTGATTTTTAGAGAGAGGAAGGGAGAGGGAGAGAAACACTGATGAGTGAGAGAGCAACATCATCAATAGCCTCCTCCATGCCCTCCACTGGGGATTGAGCCTACAACCAGGAATCCAATCGATGACCTCTTGGTTCCTGGGTCAGTGCTCAGCCTCTGAGCCACACCGGCTGGGCTGCATTCATTTCTTTAGGGAATGTGGTAAACCTCAGATTACAAAACCAAGGCCAAAATAACTTTGCAGAATTAAAATGTGGTCAAGAAACCGGTCACACTTTAACTGGATCAGACTTCAACACGGAGCATTTGTGTTCCTCATTCAACATGGGGAAAGAGAATAAACTCTTGCTTCTGCTCTCAGTTGCAGAGGAGGAAGTTTCTGCACTGACAAACACTATTTCTTTTTTGCTGCTCTTTTTCCTTCTCCTTTCCTTGGTTTTCCCTTTCCACGAAGTTTCTTCAGACGTCTCTGCTCCTCCTTGAAGTCCTGATGCTCGTCTCTGAATGGAGAGAGAAAAAAGCCAGGATTTTACAGATTGGAGAAGTACACCAATCTAGCACTGTTCCCTTATCCATGGTTGGCAAACTGCGGCTCTCGAGCCACATGCGGCTCTTTGGCCCCTTGAGTGCGGCTCTTCCTAAGCCTTAGGAGTACCCTAATTAAGTTAATAACAATGTACCTACCTATATAGTTTAAGTTTAAAAAATTTGGCTCTCAAAAGAAATTTCGATTGTTGTACTGTTGATATTTGGCTCTGTTGACTAATGAGTTTGCCGACCACTGCCTTAGGTGGTTGTGGTAATTAATTCCTGACTTCTACAAAGCACATGCTCAGCTTGGTGAACAGGAAGGATGGGGAGTCCCCAACATACAGATTCATTGTATTCCAAAAGTTCACTTCTAAATTACAGTTCCCCTTCGGAGAAATAATGACAGTTATTTCTTGGGCCAGCCATGTAAACCTATGGAACTATGATACCACACTAATAATTACCCAAGTTTCCCTATTATACCAAGACAAAATACGAGAGGAGCAGAAAGTGGGTAAAAACTTCAATAGCTACACAGAGACCCTGAGAACCCCAGGAATTAGCACCTACTACAAGGGGGAATAGTGTGGAGGAAGCTGACTTAATGGCAGTAGACAGTTCACACCAAAAGGCTCAGGCAGATGGTAGCCAAATCAAAAGACAGGTACTCAAGGCAACCAGGACTATATGTACAAGCAGATGGGTGTAAGATGAAGACTGCCCACGATGTGTAAAAATGTCTGTATTCTGCAATCAAATACCTAGAGAACAGTGGTGTTTAACCGTTTGAGTCCCAAGCAGCGCGATTGCGCTGCTGAGATTTTATGTTGAGAAAACATATGATTCGTTTGAGTCCCAGGGTTGTATTGAAAAAAACACTGTCGAAGAATCCCAAACAGCGCAACTGCGCTTTCTCTAAATGAGTACGAAAAGACCCAAACAGCGTGATAGCGCTTGTTTTATTTTATGTCGAGAAATACCAAGCAGCGCGGGGCGATTGCGCTGCTTGGGACTCAAACGGTTAAATATGTAAGCTCAGGAACCCATTTGAACCTGGTTTCAAATCACAGTTCCGCCATTTAGTAGCTGCGTGACCTTGGATAAGTGACCTTCCCTCTTTGAATCTTATTCTCTTCATCTGTAAAGTATGGACAATAATAGCATATGAATTAAATGTCACAGAGGGTTTTGCTGGCCAATTTTTAACTTCCTAGGCTGTTTTGAAATAGTGGTTTTATAGGGTATGTTGTTTCAGTCCATGAACATGATGGATACAACATATCTCTTTGGGATTAGCTATGATTGCCCCAAATAATCTATTCTCAACAGTGGCCAGAGTAATTCTTCTAAAATCTAAGTCACATCCTATCACTCCTTTCTTCACAGCCCTGCAAAAGGCTCCCCATCTCACCCAGAGCAAAAGCCAGAGTCCTTCCCACAGCCCTCAGAGCCCTTGATGATCTGCCTGTAGTCCTACCGCTCACCCCTTGTTCCGTGCTGCTCCTGGAACACACCAGGTGCACATCTGCCTCAGGGCTTTGCTCTGCCCTTGCATCTGTCTCAAAAGCTCTTCTCCAGGTTCCACTGGGCTCACTCATCACTTTCAAGTCTCAGCGTAAACCTCATCTTCTCAATGAGGCTAACCCTGACTATCCTGTTTAAGACTGTGATCTACCTGCTCCCCACTCACCCAGTGCCCTCTCAGCACCCTTGATCTTGCCCACCCTGCTCCACTATTTTTCTTTCCATAGATGTCCAACTTTGTAACATACCACATAATTATTTACTGTTTTTCCGCCTCTTCTACATTCCCTCCCCCATTCCCATCCACCCCCAGCCAGAAAGAAAGCTTCAAAGGCAGGGGTTTTTGTCTCTGTTGATAAAATGGCCCAAGTACCTGCTAGACTGAATGGGTCACTGTTTTTGAGAATCTGTACTTCCCTCCCCCTTGCAGGTCTTGGAGTAATATTTTATTTATTGTAAATTGTCTAGTTTCATCCTGCCTTTTGCCACAGCAGGCGAGGAACCATTTACATGAAAATAATTATGCTTTTCTATGGATAACGAAATGCTAAGTGTTTTTTCCCTGTCCCCAAAGATAGGCAAGGCTTTATTTTTCAAACAAGTGGAGAGTGGCAGCAAATAGGTACATTAAAGTAGCTGAATGTGATTTTGTTATGGGTTATAATTTTCTATTCAGGAGATCTGCCTTCCAGTGATATTTTCTTTTCGGTCATAATAAAATTAATTTTTATTTTCTGAGCCCAGGCTAATGGCAAGGGAAACTGTCCCCAAAGCAATACCAGAAGTTCAAATATGCATGGATTATAATCTGTAATAATATATTAACTAAGAAAATCTATCCTATTTGTTCACTGTGGCTCCCTTGTGCCCATCATAAGTGCCCACATGTGGAAGGTACTCCAAAAAATATGTTGGATAAATGAATGCAGCTATCTGGAATGAACTAGTAATTTTATTACATTAGAGTGAACAGTCCCAAATTAAATTTTGTTTTGTTGCCCTAGGCAGGTATTTGATATATTTTATTTCGAGAGTTGTATAGTGTTCTGAGCTCCCACTTCCTATACATACTCAAACATACATATGCAGGAAAGAGCCTACTACTCTTACTATTATACACTATTATTCTATTTTAATAGCTTACATATTACAATTAAAGGTGAACTACACCTCATTTAGACCATGTTAGCATATTAAAAAGTGTATCAACTAAAAATGCCAGAAAAGGGTGGAAGGCAATAAGAACTCCAACAAAATTGCCACCAGGGAAGAAATGAGGCTGCCCCACACCAGCTAGGAAGCAGATCGAGCAACAGGAACCTGCTCAATCTTTGGACCAGTTTTCCTCCGCATCCGCTTAGAATGCTCTTGACCAATTAAACATCTCTCTATAGCTCAGTATCTAGTCAATGTTAAGTCACATTATGGACATAATTAATTTATGTCTTCCAATAAGTGCATGTTTCCCTTTATTTTTGGTAGGCCCATCATGGATATATATATTTGTTAATCCTCACCCGAGGATATTTTTTCCATTGATTTTTCAGAGAGAGTGGAAGAGAGGGAGACGGAAAGAGTGTGTGTGAGAGAGATACATCGACTGGTTGCCTAGGACATTTTTTTCCGTTGATTTTTCAGAGAGAGTGAAAGAGAGGGAGGGGGGAAGAGGGTGTGTGAGAGAGATACATCGACTGGTTGCCTCCCATACATGCGCCAATTGGGTGGATTGAGCCAGCAACCAAGGTACTTGCCCTTCACTTAGAATCGAACCCGTGACTGCTCTAACCACTGAACACCCGGCCAGGGTCCCATCGTGAATATTTTGAAAGCCTCCATCCCCTCCCTCCTCCCCCCAAACTATCTTTTGGACTAGCTGGTCACTATTATAAGAACCACAAAACTATAAAGATGGAAAGGCTATTTTCCCCCCCTTTTCTGATCTACTGCAATAATCTCTTATAGGTTGCTTTGTGTTTTTTTTTTGTCATTACCTGTAGAGGCCATAAAAACGCAGTATCCCCATGAGCGCAAAATAAGTGTTGTGATTTGGATACCAGTCATATGTCTCCTTCCTCTTGGCCAAAGGCTGCTCACTAAACAGTTTCACCACTTTCATGGATTTGGAATCAGTAGGCCTGGCAACTTCACCAAATAGCCGGGCACTCAGGCGAGTCATGCGCAAGGCATATTCTGAAAGTGAAGACATTTCTGGGGCAGGAGGGAGGAAGAGTCCCTACAGAAAATGAGAAGACAAATGGGTTAGTGTTAGAAATTCACAGATTACTGAATGAACACTTTAGAAAGCGAAAACACAGCAAGTCACACGTGATTCTGTCCATGTTGTTGGCAGGACATGCCTTGGAGTTGAGAACTATCCACAGTCCAAGTGGCTATTTCCTTTGCATGTTTTATATTTGCAATTTTTATATTTGGTGTTCGTATACTATCGCTCCCTTGCTCTATGCCCTTTTTTACAATGAACTATTTTGTGATTCAATAAGTTATTTAGTGATGGTCAGTTTACCTATTTGTAGGCTAGATGAGGGCAGAGAAACAAGTTTTCCTACCACAGTATTATTATACCTTCAAAAACACCCACCTAAGCAGTCTGCAGAATAAATATGCTGACTGCTTGCCATCTAAAGGTGTAATCATGGCCGAGAAATAATTATGCTGTTGTCTTTATTATCAGCCCTTTGAACACTGATCTCCTCAAGGGCTCCAGATGGCTGCGAACTGCTAATGAGTTATGAGGTCATTTAGCCTCTAGGTTGCTGGATTGAATTCTGCTTAGAGACTGAGAGCCATTTGGGAAAAACAAAGATAGTGGTCTTATAGAAATAAAGTGAAGAGCTCAAAAGATTCATTTTATTCCCGAATAGAGGGCACTTGTGAATTGTGATATTGCTTATCTTCCATCTTATATATTCTGCTTTAATGCAAACTAGCTAAGTCTTATTAGCTGAAAACAGTAACTTGTTCTTCAGAGGTGTGGGAAGCCACCGCATGCCAACACTGTCATGAGCATGCACCAAGGAACGCGGGACGCTGATGGACCTTGAGCGTTAGCAGGGCTTATGCTAGGCACCGATTGTTCATGTTGAGATAGTGGTGTCTCGAAGCAATCTCCTGACCTGATAGCCTCCAAGTAAATGTTTACTGGACCTTACTGATCTTTACTGACCTTTGAGACTGTCTGTCTGCTGCTTGTTTGCCGTGCTTTACTGAGGGCAAGATGTGTATCTAAAACTGAATAAGAAGCGGACTGCCCTAGCCGGTTTGGCTCCATGGATAGACCATCGGCTTGCAGACTGTAGAGTCCCAGGTTCAATACCAGTCAAGGGCACATGCCCGGGTTGCGGGCTCGATCCCCAGTAGGGGGCATGCAGGAGGCAGCCAATTAGTGATTCTCATCATTGATGTTTCTATCTGTCTCTCCCTCCCCTTCCTCTCTGAAATCAATAAAAATATTTTTTTTTTTAAAAAAAGAAGCGGACTAGGCCAGGACTCAGTGAGCCTCTTCATGAAAGAGGTTCCACCTGGCCCCCCCAATGCCTTCTTTTTTTTAAAAAAAAATATTTTATTGATTTTTTACAGAGAGGAAGGGAGAGGGATAGAGTCAGAAACATCAATGAGAGAGAAACATGCGATCAGCTGCCTCTGCACACCTCCTACTGGGGATGTGCCCGCAACCAAGGTACATGCCCTTGACCAGAATCGAACCTGGGACCTTTCAGTGGATGCTCTATCCACGGAGCCAAACCAGTTAGGGCCCCAATGCCTTCTAAATTCATATTTCTTGTATAGCATTTTCATTTGTGCATTGGCCCCTCCTTCAGATCCTGAACCTAGCCGTGCAGGTCAAGGCAAGAGGGATAGAATGTTCAAATAGGTACATAAATGGTATCTATAATATGCAGAAATCATAGCTAAAAAATCAAAAATTATATAGGTGATACATAAAAACCAAGAATGCTCTGGTGAAATAACTATCTTATTCCATTCCTGTTAAATGTAGGTAACTATTGGCAGAATATGCTAATTTGACATTTTTGTACATAGTGAGATGAGAATCTATACTAAGAGACCATCTTGGGGAATAGTTCAGCTGGGATAAAAAGGAGTTGATCTCCAAACAGAAAAATGTCATAAACCTGTCTTGAAAAAAAGGTGGAAAAAATAGACAAAAAAACCCCCCTAAACAGGAAAGGTGTTAAGTACATTTCAAAATATCTAGTGCAAGAAAAACAAAACCA
>NW_027223975.1:0-30951 GCF_028538775.1 Myotis yumanensis
AGTGTATACATGAATCTTCAGGGTTTGAACTGTGTCATTCAGAAAACGCCAGGCAATTCAGCCTCAATTGTTAATATCATCAGAATTCTCTTCATTTAAACAGCTTTATACACAAATTCTGAGCTGTATAAACAGCAATTTTTAATGTTTGTAAGCACTTTCTTAGGAAAAAACACCATTTAAAGTTGCCAGATTTTAAACATTATCAGTACCCTCGGCATTACACAGCTTTCTACCTCTATTCTCAGTGATTGAACAAGGCCATAAAAATAGAACGGCTCTATTACTAATATTTTCAAGTGTTTCTTACATGTTTCTAATCATTTCCCGGGGCTCTCATTGTAGTTTAAGATTTTTATGAAATTTGGCTGTTTTCTTAGAAGTATACACATGAATCCTCAGGATGTTAAACTGTGTCATTTTGAAAACTCCAAGCAATTCATCCTCAATTGTAAACATTAAGAGTATTCTCTTCATTTATCGGTTCTATACACTAATACTGAGCTTTATAAATATGGCGATTCTTGATGTTTGAAAGCACTATCTTCGGAAAAACACTATCTAAAGTTGCCAGATTGTAAACATTATCAGTACTCTTGGCATTTCACAGTTTCTACCTCTAATCTCGGTGATTGAACAAGGCCATAAAGATAGAACGGCTCTATTTCCTAGTATTTCAAGTGTTTCTTACATGTTTCTAATAATTTCCTGGTAATATCACTTTCTATTTTAAGAGTTTTACCAAAACTAGACAGTTTTACTAGAAGTACATACCTGAAACTTCAGGATTTGAACTGTGTCATTCAGAAAACTCCAGGCAATTCAGCCTCAATTGTAAATATAATCAGTATTCTCTACATATAACTGCTATGTACACAAATTCTGAGCTCTATAAACAGCAATGGTTAATGTTTGAATCCACTTTTCTTCGGAAAAATAACGTCTGAATTTGCCGGATTGTAAACATTATCAGTACTATTGGCATTTCACAGCTTTCTACTTCTAATCGTGGTGATTGATGCAGCCCATATAGGTAGAAGGGCTCTATTTACTAGTATTTCAAGTGTTTCTTCCATGTTTCTAATCATTTCCCGGGAATATCATTGTGTATTTTGAGAGTTTTACCAAAATTAGACAGTTTTACTAGAAGTATATTCATGAATCTTCAGGATTTGAAGTGCGTCATTCAGAAATCACCAGGCAATTTCAGCCTCAATTGTTAATATAATCAGTATTCTCTTCATTGAACGGCTTTATGCACAAATTCTGAGCTGTATAATCAGCAATTCTTAATGTTAGTAAGCACTTTCTTCTGAAAAACACCACCTAAAGTTGCCGGATTGTAAACATTACCAGTACTCTTGGGATTTCACAGCTTTTCTACCTCTAATCTCGGTGATTGACCGAGGCCATAAAGATAGTAAGGCTCTATTTACTAGTATTTCAAGCGTTTCTTACATGTTTCTAATCATTTCCTGGGAATATCATTTTGAATTTTAATAGTTTTACCAAACTAGACAGTTTTCATAGAAGTATATACATGAATCTTCAGGATTTGAACTGTGTCATTCAGAAAACTCCGTGAATTCAGCCTCAATTGTAAATATAATCAGTATTCTCTACATTTAACTGCTATATACACAAATTCTGAGCTCTATAAACAGCAATTCTTAATGTTGAGCACACTTTCTTTGGAAAAACACCATCTGAAGTTGCCGGATTGTATACATTATCAGTACTCTTAGCATTTCAAGCTTACTAACCTCTAATCTTGGTGATTGAACAAGGCCATAAAGATATAACTGCTCTATTTACTAGTATTTCAAGTGTTTCTTACACGTTTCTAATCATTTCCCGGGAATATCATTGTGTACTTTAAGAGTTTCACCAAAATTAGACAGTTTTCTTTGAAGTGTATACATGAATCTTCAGGGTTTGAACTGTGTCATTCAGAAAACGCCAGGCAATTCAGCCTCAATTGTTATATCATCAGAATTCTCTTCATTTAACAGCTTTATACACAAATTCTGAGCTGTATAAACAGCAATTTTTAATGTTTGTAAGCACTTTCTTAGGAAAATACACCATTTAAAGTTGCCAGATTTTAAACATTATCAGTACCCTCGGCATTACACAGCTTTCTACCTCTATTCTCAGTGATTGAACAAGGCCATAAAAATAGAACGGCTCTATTTACTAATATTTCAAGTGTTTCTTACATGTTTCTAATCATTTCCCGGGGCTCTCATTGTAGTTTAAGATTTTTATGAAATTTGGCTGTTTTCTTAGAAGTATACACATGAATCCTCAGGATGTTAAACTGTGTCATTTTGAAAACTCCAAGCAATTCATCCTCAATTGTAAACATTAAGAGTATTCTCTTCATTTATCGGTTCTATACACTAATACTGAGCTTTATAAATGGCGATTCTTGATGTTTGAAAGCACTATCTTCGGAAAAACACTATCTAAAGTTGCCAGATTGTAAACATTATCAGTACTCTTGGCATTTCACAGTTTCTACCTCTAATCTCGGTGATTGAACAAGGCCATAAAGATAGAACGGCTCTATTTCCTAGTATTTCAAGTGTTTCTTACATGTTTCTAATAATTTCCTGGTAATATCACTTTCTATTTTAAGAGTTTTACCAAAACTAGACAGTTTTACTAGAAGTACATACCTGAAACTTCAGGATTTGAAACTGTGTCATTCAGAAAACTCCAGGCAATTCAGCCTCAATTGTAAATATAATCAGTATTCTCTACATATAACTGCTATGTACACAAATTCTGAGCTCTATAAACAGCAATGGTTAATGTTTGAATCCACTTTCTTCGGAAAAATAACGTCTGAATTTGCCGGATTGTAAACATTATCAGTACTATTGGCATTTCACAGCTTTCTACTTCTAATCGTGGTGATTGATGCAGCCCATATAGGTAGAAGGGCTCTATTTACTAGTATTTCAAGTGTTTTCTTCCATGTTTCTAATCATTTCCCGGGAATATCATTGTGTATTTTGAGAGTTTTTACCAAAATTAGACAGTTTTACTAGAAGTATATTCATGAATCTTCAGGATTTGAAGTGCGTCATTCAGAAATCACCAGGCAATTCAGCCTCAATTGTTAATATAATCAGTATTCTCTCATTGAACGGCTTTATGCACAAATTCTGAGCTGTATAATCAGCAATTCTTAATGTTAGTAAGCACTTTCTTCTGAAAAACACCACCTAAAGTTGCCGGATTGTAAACATTACCAGTACTCTTGGGATTTCACAGCTTTCTACCTCTAATCTCGGTGATTGACCGAGGCCATAAAGATAGTAAGGCTCTATTTACTAGTATTTCAAGCGTTTCTTACATGTTTCTAATCATTTCCTGGGAATATCATTTTGAATTTTTAATAGTTTTACCAAACTAGACAGTTTTCATAGAAGTATATACATGAATCTTCAGGATTTGAACTGTGTCATTCAGAAAACTCCGTGAAATTCAGCCTCAATTGTAAATATAATCAGTATTCTCTACATTTAACTGCTATATACACAAATTCTGAGCTCTATAAACAGCAATTCTTAATGTTGAGCACACTTTCTTTGGAAAAACACCATCTGAAGTTGCCGGATTGTATACATTATCAGTACTCTTAGCATTTCAAGCTTACTACCTCTAATCTTGGTGATTGAACAAGGCCATAAAGATATAACTGCTCTATTTACTAGTATTTCAAGTGTTTCTTACACGTTTCTAATCATTTCCCGGGAATATCATTGTGTACTTTAAGAGTTTCACACCAAAATTAGACAGTTTTCTTTGAAGTGTATACATGAATCTTCAGGGTTTGAACTGTGTCATTCAGAAAACGCCAGGCAATTCAGCCTCAATTGTTAATATCATCAGAATTCTCTTCATTTAACAGCTTTATACACAAATTCTGAGCTGTATAAACAGCAATTTTTAATGTTTGTAAGCACTTTCTTAGGAAAAAACACCATTTAAAGTTGCCAGATTTTAAACATTATCAGTACCCCTCGGCATTACACAGCTTTCTACCTCTATTCTCAGTGATTGAACAAGGCCATAAAAATAGAACGGCTCTATTTACTAATATTTCAAGTGTTTCTTACATGTTTCTAATCATTTCCCGGGGCTCTCATTGTAGTTTAAGATTTTTATGAAATTTGGCTGTTTTCTTAGAAGTATACACATGAATCCTCAGGATGTTAAACTGTGTCATTTTGAAAACTCCAAGCAATTCATCCTCAATTGTAAACATTAAGAGTATTCTCTTCATTTATCGGTTCTATACACTAATACTGAGCTTTATAAATGGCGATTCTTGATGTTTGAAAGCACTATCTTCGGAAAAAACACTATCTAAAGTTGCCAGATTGTAAACATTATCAGTACTCTTGGCATTTCACAGTTTCTACCTCTAATCTCGGTGATTGAACAAGGCCATAAAGATAGAACGGCTCTATTTCCTAGTATTTCAAGTGTTTCTTACATGTTTCTAATAATTTCCTGGTAATATCACTTTCTATTTTAAGAGTTTTACCAAAAACTAGACAGTTTTACTAGAAGTACATACCTGAAACTTCAGGATTTGAACTGTGTCATTCAGAAAACTCCAGGCAATTCAGCCTCAATTGTAAATATAATCAGTATTCTCTACATATAACTGCTATGTACACAAATTCTGAGCTCTATAAACAGCAATGGTTAATGTTTGAATCCACTTTCTTCGGAAAAATAACGTCTGAATTTGCCGGATTGTAAACATTATCAGTACTATTGGCATTTCACAGCTTTCTACTTCTAATCGTGGTGATTGATGCAGCCCATATAGGTAGAAGGGCTCTATTTACTAGTATTTCAAGTGTTTCTTCCATGTTTCTAATCATTTCCCCCGGGAATATCATTGTGTATTTTGAGAGTTTATTACCAAAATTAGACAGTTTTACTAGAAGTATATTCATGAATCTTCAGGATTTGAAGTGCGTCATTCAGAAATCACCAGGCAATTCAGCCTCAATTGTTAATATAATCAGTATTCTCTTCATTGAACGGCTTTATGCACAAATTCTGAGCTGTATAATCAGCAATTCTTAATGTTAGTAAGCACTTTCTTCTGAAAAACACCACCTAAAGTTGCCGGATTGTAAACATTACCAGTACTCTTGGGATTTCACAGCTTTCTACCTCTAATCTCGGTGATTGACCGAGGCCATAAAGATAGTAAGGCTCTATTTACTAGTATTTCAAGCGTTTCTTACATGTTTCTAATCATTTCCTGGGAATATCATTTTGAATTTTAATAGTTTTACCAAACTAGACAGTTTTCATAGAAGTATATACATGAATCTTCAGGATTTGAACTGTGTCATTCAGAAAACTCCGTGAAATTCAGCCTCAATTGTAAATATAATCAGTATTCTCTACATTTAACTGCTATATACACAAATTCTGAGCTCTATAAACAGCAATTCTTAATGTTGAACACACTTTCTTTGGAAAAACACCATCTGAAGTTGCCGGATTGTATACATTATCAGTACTCTTAGCATTTCAAGCTTACTACCTCTAATCTTGGTGATTGAACAAGGCCATAAAGATATAACTGCTCTATTTACTAGTATTTCAAGTGTTTCTTACACGTTTCTAATCATTTCCCGGGAATATCATTGTGTATTTTAAGAGTTTCACCAAAATTAGACAGTTTTCTTTGAAGTGTATACATGAATCTTCAGGGTTTGAACTGTGTCATTCAGAAAACGCCAGGCAATTCAGCCTCAATTGTTAATATCATCAGAATTCTCTTCATTTAACAGCTTTATACACAAATTCTGAGCTGTATAAACAGCAATTTTTAATGTTTGTAAGCACTTTCTTAGGAAAAAACACCATTTAAAGTTGCCAGATTTTAAACATTATCAGTACCCTCGGCATTACACAGCTTTCTACCTCTATTCTCAGTGATTGAACAAGGCCATAAAAATAGAACGGCTCTATTTACTAATATTTCAAGTGTTTCTTACATGTTTCTAATCATTTCCCGGGGCTCTCATTGTAGTTTAAGATTTTTATGAAATTTGGCTGTTTTCTTAGAAGTATACACATGAATCCTCAGGATGTTAAACTGTGTCATTTTGAAAACTCCAAGCAATTCATCCTCAATTGTAAACATTAAGAGTATTCTCTTCATTTATCGGTTCTATACACTAATACTGAGCTTTATAAATGGCGATTCTTGATGTTTGAAAGCACTATCTTCGGGAAAAACACTATCTAAAGTTGCCAGATTGTAAACATTATCAGTACTCTTGGCATTTCACAGTTTCTACCTCTAATCTCGGTGATTGAACAAGGCCATAAAGATAGAACGGCTCTATTTCCTAGTATTTCAAGTGTTTCTTACATGTTTCTAATAATTTCCTGGTAATATCACTTTCTATTTTAAGAGTTTTACCAAAACTAGACAGTTTTACTAGAAGTACATACCTGAAACTTCAGGATTTGAACTGTGTCATTCAGAAAACTCCAGGCAATTCAGCCTCAATTGTAAATATAATCAGTATTCTCTACATATAACTGCTATGTACACAAATTCTGAGCTCTATAAACAGCAATGGTTAATGTTTGAATCCACTTTCTTCGGAAAAATAACGTCTGAATTTGCCGGATTGTAAACATTATCAGTACTATTGGCATTTCACAGCTCTCTACTTCTAATCGTGGTGATTGATGCAGCCCATATAGGTAGAAGGGCTCTATTTACTAGTATTTCAAGTGTTTCTTCCATGTTTCTAATCATTTCCCGGGAATATCATTGTGTATTTTGAGAGTTTTACCAAAATTAGACAGTTTTACTAGAAGTATATTCATGAATCTTCAGGATTTGAAGTGCGTCATTCAGAAATCACCAGGCAATTCAGCCTCAATTGTTAATATAATCAGTATTCTCTTCATTGAACGGCTTTATGCACAAATTCTGAGCTGTATAATCAGCAATTCTTAATGTTAGTAAGCACTTTCTTCTGAAAAACACCACCTAAAGTTGCCGGATTGTAAACATTACCAGTACTCTTGGGATTTCACAGCTTTCTACCTCTAATCTCGGTGATTGACCGAGGCCATAAAGATAGTAAGGCTCTATTTACTAGTATTTCAAGCGTTTCTTACATGTTTCTAATCATTTCCTGGGAATATCATTTTGAATTTTAATAGTTTTACCAAACTAGACAGTTTTCATAGAAGTATATACATGAATCTTCAGGATTTGAACTGTGTCATTCAGAAAACTCCGTGAAATTCAGCCTCAATTGTAAATATAATCAGTATTCTCTACATTTAACTGCTATATACACAAATTCTGAGCTCTATAAACAGCAATTCTTAATGTTGAACACACTTTCTTTGGAAAAACACCATCTGAAGTTGCCGGATTGTATACATTATCAGTACTCTTAGCATTTCAAGCTTACTACCTCTAATCTTGGTGATTGAACAAGGCCATAAAGATATAACTGCTCTATTTACTAGTATTTCAAGTGTTTCTTACACGTTTCTAATCATTTCCCGGGAATATCATTGTGTACTTTAAGAGTTTCACCAAAATTAGACAGTTTTCTTTGAAGTGTATACATGAATCTTCAGGGTTTGAACTGTGTCATTCAGAAAACGCCAGGCAATTCAGCCTCAATTGTTAATATCATCAGAATTCTCTTCATTTAACAGCTTTATACACAAATTCTGAGCTGTATAAACAGCAATTTTTAATGTTTGTAAGCACTTTCTTAGGAAAAAACACCATTTAAAGTTGCCAGATTTTAAACATTATCAGTACCCTCGGCATTACACAGCTTTCTACCTCTATTCTCAGTGATTGAACAAGGCCATAAAAATAGAACGGCTCTATTTACTAATATTTCAAGTGTTTCTTACATGTTTCTAATCATTTCCCGGGGCTCTCATTGTAGTTTAAGATTTTTATGAAATTTGGCTGTTTTCTTAGAAGTATACACATGAATCCTCAGGATGTTAAACTGTGTCATTTTGAAAACTCCAAGCAATTCATCCTCAATTGTAAACATTAAGAGTATTCTCTTCATTTATCGGTTCTATACACTAATACTGAGCTTTATAAATGGCGATTCTTGATGTTTGAAAGCACTATCTTCGGAAAAACACTATCTAAAGTTGCCAGATTGTAAACATTATCAGTACTCTTGGCATTTCACAGTTTCTACCTCTAATCTCGGTGATTGAACAAGGCCATAAAGATAGAACGGCTCTATTTCCTAGTATTTCAAGTGTTTCTTACATGTTTCTAATAATTTCCTGGTAATATCACTTTCTATTTTAAGAGTTTTACCAAAACTAGACAGTTTTACTAGAAGTACATACCTGAAACTTCAGGATTTGAACTGTGTCATTCAGAAAACTCCAGGCAATTCAGCCTCAATTGTAAATATAATCAGTATTCTCTACATATAACTGCTATGTACACAAATTCTGAGCTCTATAAACAGCAATGGTTAATGTTTGAATCCACTTTCTTCGGAAAAATAACGTCTGAATTTGCCGGATTGTAAACATTATCAGTACTATTGGCATTTCACAGCTTTCTACTTCTAATCATGGTGATTGATGCAGCCCATATAGGTAGAAGGGCTCTATTTACTAGTATTTCAAGGGTTTCTTCCATGTTTCTAATCATTTCCCGGGAATATCATTGTGTATTTTGAGAGTTTTACCAAAATTAGACAGTTTTACTAGCAGTATATTCATGAATCTTCAGGATTTGAAGTGCGTCATTCAGAAATCACCAGGCAATTCAGCCTCAATTGTTAATATAATCAGTATTCTCTTCATTGAACGGCTTTATGCACAAATTCTGAGCTGTATAATCAGCAATTCTTAATGTTAGTAAGCACTTTCTTCTGAAAAACACCACCTAAAGTTGCCGGATTGTAAACATTACCAGTACTCTTGGGATTTCACAGCTTTCTACCTCTAATCTCGGTGATTGACCGAGGCCATAAAGATAGTAAGGCTCTATTTACTAGTATTTCAAGCGTTTCTTACATGTTTCTAATCATTTCCTGGGAATATCATTTTGAATTTTAATAGTTTTACCAAACTAGACAGTTTTCATAAAAGTATATACATGAATCTTCAGGATTTGAACTGTGTCATTCAGAAAACTCCGTGAAATTCAGCCTCAATTGTAAATATAATCAGTATTCTCTACATTTAACTGCTATATACACAAATTCTGAGCTCTATAAACAGCAATTCTTAATGTTGAGCACACTTTCTTTGGAAAAACACCATCTGAAGTTGCCGGATTGTATACATTATCAGTACTCTTAGCATTTCAAGCTTACTACCTCTAATCTTGGTGATTGAACAAGGCCATAAAGATATAACTGCTCTATTTACTAGTATTTCAAGTGTTTCTTACACGTTTCTAATCATTTCCCGGGAATATCATTGTGTATTTTAAGAGTTTCACCAAAATTAGACAGTTTTCTTTGAAGTGTATACATGAATCTTCAGGGTTTGAACTGTGTCATTCAGAAAACGCCAGGCAATTCAGCCTCAATTGTTAATATCATCAGAATTCTCTTCATTTAACAGCTTTATACACAAATTCTGAGCTGTATAAACAGCAATTTTTAATGTTTGTAAGCACTTTCTTAGGAAAAAACACCATTTAAAGTTGCCAGATTTTAAACATTATCAGTACCCTCGGCATTACACAGCTTTCTACCTCTATTCTCAGTGATTGAACAAGGCCATAAAAATAGAACGGCTCTATTTACTAATATTTCAAGTGTTTCTTACATGTTTCTAATCATTTCCCGGGGCTCTCATTGTAGTTTAAGATTTTTATGAAATTTGGCTGTTTTCTTAGAAGTATACACATGAATCCTCAGGATGTTAAACTGTGTCATTTTGAAAACTCCAAGCAATTCATCCTCAATTGTAAACATTAAGAGTATTCTCTTCATTTATCGGTTCTATACACTAATACTGAGCTTTATAAATGGCGATTCTTGATGTTTGAAAGCACTATCTTCGGAAAAACACTATCTAAAGTTGCCAGATTGTAAACATTATCAGTACTCTTGGCATTTCACAGTTTCTACCTCTAATCTCGGTGATTGAACAAGGCCATAAAGATAGAACGGCTCTATTTCCTAGTATTTCAAGTGTTTCTTACATGTTTCTAATAATTTCCTGGTAATATCACTTTCTATTTTAAGAGTTTTACCAAAACTAGACAGTTTTACTAGAAGTACATACCTGAAACTTCAGGATTTGAACTGTGTCATTCAGAAAACTCCAGGCAATTCAGCCTCAATTGTAAATATAATCAGTATTCTCTACATATAACTGCTATGTACACAAATTCTGAGCTCTATAAACAGCAATGGTTAATGTTTGAATCCACTTTCTTCGGAAAAATAACGTCTGAATTTGCCGGATTGTAAACATTATCAGTACTATTGGCATTTCACAGCTCTCTACTTCTAATCGTGGTGATTGATGCAGCCCATATAGGTAGAAGGGCTCTATTTACTAGTATTTCAAGTGTTTCTTCCATGTTTCTAATCATTTCCCGGGAATATCATTGTGTATTTTGAGAGTTTTACCAAAATTAGACAGTTTTACTAGAAGTATATTCATGAATCTTCAGGATTTGAAGTGTGTCATTCAGAAATCACCAGGCAATTCAGCCTCAATTGTTAATATAATCAGTATTCTCTTCATTGAACGGCTTTATGCACAAATTCTGAGCTGTATAATCAGCAATTCTTAATGTTAGTAAGCACTTTCTTCTGAAAAACACCACCTAAAGTTGCCGGATTGTAAACATTACCAGTACTCTTGGGATTTCACAGCTTTCTACCTCTAATCTCGGTGATTGACCGAGGCCATAAAGATAGTAAGGCTCTATTTACTAGTATTTCAAGCGTTTCTTACATGTTTCTAATCATTTCCTGGGAATATCATTTTGAATTTTAATAGTTTTACCTAACTAGACAGTTTTCATAGAAGTATATACATGAATCTTCAGGATTTGAACTGTGTCATTCAGAAAACTCCGTGAAATTCAGCCTCAATTGTAAATATAATCAGTATTCTCTACATTTAACTGCTATATACACAAATTCTGAGCTCTATAAACAGCAATTCTTAATGTTGAGCACACTTTCTTTGGAAAAACACCATCTGAAGTTGCCGGATTGTATACATTATCAGTACTCTTAGCATTTCAAGCTTACTACCTCTAATCTTGGTGATTGAACAAGGCCATAAAGATATAACTGCTCTATTTACTAGTATTTCAAGTGTTTCTTACACGTTTCTAATCATTTCCCGGGAATATCATTGTGTACTTTAAGAGTTTCACCAAAATTAGACAGTTTTCTTTGAAGTGTATACATGAATCTTCAGGGTTTGAACTGTGTCATTCAGAAAACGCCAGGCAATTCAGCCTCAATTGTTAATATCATCAGAATTCTCTTCATTTAACAGCTTTATACACAAATTCTGAGCTGTATAAACAGCAATTTTTAATGTTTGTAAGCACTTTCTTAGGAAAAAACACCATTTAAAGTTGCCAGATTTTAAACATTATCAGTACCCTCGGCATTACACAGCTTTCTACCTCTATTCTCAGTGATTGAACAAGGCCATAAAAATAGAACGGCTCTATTTACTAATATTTCAAGTGTTTCTTACATGTTTCTAATCATTTCCCGGGGCTCTCATTGTAGTTTAAGATTTTTATGAAATTTGGCTGTTTTCTTAGAAGTATACACATGAATCCTCAGGATGTTAAACTGTGTCATTTTGAAAACTCCAAGCAATTCATCCTCAATTGTAAACATTAAGAGTATTCTCTTCATTTATCGGTTCTATACACTAATACTGAGCTTTATAAATGGCGATTCTTGATGTTTGAAAGCACTATCTTCGGAAAAACACTATCTAAAGTTGCCAGATTGTAAACATTATCAGTACTCTTGGCATTTCACAGTTTCTACCTCTAATCTCGGTGATTGAACAAGGCCATAAAGATAGAACGGCTCTATTTCCTAGTATTTCAAGTGTTTCTTACATGTTTCTAATAATTTCCTGGTAATATCACTTTCTGTTTTAAGAGTTTTACCAAAACTAGACAGTTTTACTAGAAGTACATACCTGAAACTTCAGGATTTGAACTGTGTCATTCAGAAAACTCCAGGCAATTCAGCCTCAATTGTAAATATAATCAGTATTCTCTACATATAACTGCTATGTACACAAATTCTGAGCTCTATAAACAGCAATGGTTAATGTTTGAATCCACTTTCTTCGGAAAAATAACGTCTGAATTTGCCGGATTGTAAACATTATCAGTACTATTGGCATTTCACAGCTTTCTACTTCTAATCGTGGTGATTGATGCAGCCCATATAGGTAGAAGGGCTCTATTTACTAGTATTTCAAGTGTTTCTTCCATGTTTCTAATCATTTCCCGGGAATATCATTGTGTATTTTGAGAGTTTTACCAAAATTAGACAGTTTTACTAGAAGTATATTCATGAATCTTCAGGATTTGAAGTGTGTCATTCAGAAATCACCAGGCAATTCAGCCTCAATTGTTAATATAATCAGTATTCTCTTCATTGAACGGCTTTATGCACAAATTCTGAGCTGTATAATCAGCAATTCTTAATGTTAGTAAGCACTTTCTTCTGAAAAACACCACCTAAAGTTGCCGGATTGTAAACATTACCAGTACTCTTGGGATTTCACAGCTTTCTACCTCTAATCTCGGTGATTGACCGAGGCCATAAAGATAGTAAGGCTCTATTTACTAGTATTTCAAGCGTTTCTTACATGTTTCTAATCATTTCCTGGGAATATCATTTTGAATTTTAATAGTTTTACCAAACTAGACAGTTTTCATAGAAGTATATACATGAATCTTCAGGATTTGAACTGTGTCATTCAGAAAACTCCGTGAAATTCAGCCTCAATTGTAAATATAATCAGTATTCTCTACATTTAACTGCTATATACACAAATTCTGAGCTCTATAAACAGCAATTCTTAATGTTGAGCACACTTTCTTTGGAAAAACACCATCTGAAGTTGCCGGATTGTATACATTATCAGTACTCTTAGCATTTCAAGCTTACTACCTCTAATCTTGGTGATTGAACAAGGCCATAAAGATATAACTGCTCTATTTACTAGTATTTCAAGTGTTTCTTACACGTTTCTAATCATTTCCCGGGAATATCATTGTGTATTTTAAGAGTTTCACCAAAATTAGACAGTTTTCTTTGAAGTGTATACATGAATCTTCAGGGTTTGAACTGTGTCATTCAGAAAACGCCAGGCAATTCAGCCTCAATTGTTAATATCATCAGAATTCTCTTCATTTAACAGCTTTATACACAAATTCTGAGCTGTATAAACAGCAATTTTTAATGTTTGTAAGCACTTTCTTAGGAAAAAACACCATTTAAAGTTGCCAGATTTTAAACATTATCAGTACCCTCGGCATTACACAGCTTTCTACCTCTATTCTCAGTGATTGAACAAGGCCATAAAAATAGAACGGCTCTATTTACTAATATTTCAAGTGTTTCTTACATGTTTCTAATCATTTCCCGGGGCTATCATTGTAGTTTAAGATTTTTATGAAATTTGGCTGTTTTCTTAGAAGTATACACATGAATCCTCAGGATGTTAAACTGTGTCATTTTGAAAACTCCAAGCAATTCATCCTCAATTGTAAACATTAAGAGTATTCTCTTCATTTATCGGTTCTATACACTAATACTGAGCTTTATAAATGGCGATTCTTGATGTTTGAAAGCACTATCTTCGGAAAAACACTATCTAAAGTTGCCAGATTGTAAACATTATCAGTACTCTTGGCATTTCACAGTTTCTACCTCTAATCTCGGTGATTGAACAAGGCCATAAAGATAGAACGGCTCTATTTCCTAGTATTTCAAGTGTTTCTTACATGTTTCTAATAATTTCCTGGTAATATCACTTTCTATTTTAAGAGTTTTACCAAAACTAGACAGTTTTACTAGAAGTACATACCTGAAACTTCAGGATTTGAACTGTGTCATTCAGAAAACTCCAGGCAATTCAGCCTCAATTGTAAATATAATCAGTATTCTCTACATATAACTGCTATGTACACAAATTCTGAGCTCTATAAACAGCAATGGTTAATGTTTGAATCCACTTTCTTCGGAAAAATAACGTCTGAATTTGCCGGATTGTAAACATTATCAGTACTATTGGCATTTCACAGCTCTCTACTTCTAATCGTGGTGATTGATGCAGCCCATATAGGTAGAAGGGCTCTATTTACTAGTATTTCAAGTGTTTCTTCCATGTTTCTAATCATTTCCCGGGAATATCATTGTGTATTTTGAGAGTTTTACCAAAATTAGACAGTTTTACTAGAAGTATATTCATGAATCTTCAGGATTTGAAGTGTGTCATTCAGAAATCACCAGGCAATTCAGCCTCAATTGTTAATATAATCAGTATTCTCTTCATTGAACGGCTTTATGCACAAATTCTGAGCTGTATAATCAGCAATTCTTAATGTTAGTAAGCACTTTCTTCTGAAAAACACCACCTAAAGTTGCCGGATTGTAAACATTACCAGTACTCTTGGGATTTCACAGCTTTCTACCTCTAATCTCGGTGATTGACCGAGGCCATAAAGATAGTAAGGCTCTATTTACTAGTATTTCAAGCGTTTCTTACATGTTTCTAATCATTTCCTGGGAATATCATTTTGAATTTTAATAGTTTTACCTAACTAGACAGTTTTCATAGAAGTATATACATGAATCTTCAGGATTTGAACTGTGTCATTCAGAAAACTCCGTGAAATTCAGCCTCAATTGTAAATATAATCAGTATTCTCTACATTTAACTGCTATATACACAAATTCTGAGCTCTATAAACAGCAATTCTTAATGTTGAGCACACTTTCTTTGGAAAAACACCATCTGAAGTTGCCGGATTGTATACATTATCAGTACTCTTAGCATTTCAAGCTTACTACCTCTAATCTTGGTGATTGAACAAGGCCATAAAGATATAACTGCTCTATTTACTAGTATTTCAAGTGTTTCTTACACGTTTCTAATCATTTCCCGGGAATATCATTGTGTATTTTAAGAGTTTCACCAAAATTAGACAGTTTTCTTTGAAGTGTATACATGAATCTTCAGGGTTTGAACTGTGTCATTCAGAAAACGCCAGGCAATTCAGCCTCAATTGTTAATATCATCAGAATTCTCTTCATTTAACAGCTTTATACACAAATTCTGAGCTGTATAAACAGCAATTTTTAATGTTTGTAAGCACTTTCTTAGGAAAAAACACCATTTAAAGTTGCCAGATTTTAAACATTATCAGTACCCTCGGCATTACACAGCTTTCTACCTCTATTCTCAGTGATTGAACAAGGCCATAAAAATAGAACGGCTCTATTTACTAATATTTCAAGTGTTTCTTACATGTTTCTAATCATTTCCCGGGGCTCTCATTGTAGTTTAAGATTTTTATGAAATTTGGCTGTTTTCTTAGAAGTATACACATGAATCCTCAGGATGTTAAACTGTGTCATTTTGAAAACTCCAAGCAATTCATCCTCAATTGTAAACATTAAGAGTATTCTCTTCATTTATCGGTTCTATACACTAATACTGAGCTTTATAAATGGCGATTCTTGATGTTTGAAAGCACTATCTTCGGAAAAACACTATCTAAAGTTGCCAGATTGTAAACATTATCAGTACTCTTGGCATTTCACAGTTTCTACCTCTAATCTCGGTGATTGAACAAGGCCATAAAGATAGAACGGCTCTATTTCCTAGTATTTCAAGTGTTTCTTACATGTTTCTAATAATTTCCTGGTAATATCACTTTCTATTTTAAGAGTTTTACCAAAACTAGACAGTTTTACTAGAAGTACATACCTGAAACTTCAGGATTTGAACTGTGTCATTCAGAAAACTCCAGGCAATTCAGCCTCAATTGTAAATATAATCAGTATTCTCTACATATAACTGCTATGTACACAAATTCTGAGCTCTATAAACAGCAATGGTTAATGTTTGAATCCACTTTCTTCGGAAAAATAACGTCTGAATTTGCCGGATTGTAAACATTATCAGTACTATTGGCATTTCACAGCTTTCTACTTCTAATCGTGGTGATTGATGCAGCCCATATAGGTAGAAGGGCTCTATTTACTAGTATTTCAAGTGTTTCTTCCATGTTTCTAATCATTTCCCGGGAATATCATTGTGTATTTTGAGAGTTTTACCAAAATTAGACAGTTTTACTAGAAGTATATTCATGAATCTTCAGGATTTGAAGTGTGTCATTCAGAAATCACCAGGCAATTCAGCCTCAATTGTTAATATAATCAGTATTCTCTTCATTGAACGGCTTTATGCACAAATTCTGAGCTGTATAATCAGCAATTCTTAATGTTAGTAAGCACTTTCTTCTGAAAAACACCACCTAAAGTTGCCGGATTGTAAACATTACCAGTACTCTTGGGATTTCACAGCTTTCTACCTCTAATCTCGGTGATTGACCGAGGCCATAAAGATAGTAAGGCTCTATTTACTAGTATTTCAAGCGTTTCTTACATGTTTCTAATCATTTCCTGGGAATATCATTTTGAATTTTAATAGTTTTACCAAACTAGACAGTTTTCATAGAAGTATATACATGAATCTTCAGGATTTGAACTGTGTCATTCAGAAAACTCCGTGAAATTCAGCCTCAATTGTAAATATAATCAGTATTCTCTACATTTAACTGCTATATACACAAATTCTGAGCTCTATAAACAGCAATTCTTAATGTTGAGCACACTTTCTTTGGAAAAACACCATCTGAAGTTGCCGGATTGTATACATTATCAGTACTCTTAGCATTTCAAGCTTACTACCTCTAATCTTGGTGATTGAACAAGGCCATAAAGATATAACTGCTCTATTTACTAGTATTTCAAGTGTTTCTTACACGTTTCTAATCATTTCCCGGGAATATCATTGTGTACTTTAAGAGTTTCACCAAAATTAGACAGTTTTCTTTGAAGTGTATACATGAATCTTCAGGGTTTGAACTGTGTCATTCAGAAAACGCCAGGCAATTCAGCCTCAATTGTTAATATCATCAGAATTCTCTTCATTTAACAGCTTTATACACAAATTCTGAGCTGTATAAACAGCAATTTTTAATGTTTGTAAGCACTTTCTTAGGAAAAAACACCATTTAAAGTTGCCAGATTTTAAACATTATCAGTACCCCTCGGCATTACACAGCTTTCTACCTCTATTCTCAGTGATTGAACAAGGCCATAAAAATAGAACGGCTCTATTTACTAATATTTCAAGTGTTTCTTACATGTTTCTAATCATTTCCCGGGGCTATCATTGTAGTTTAAGATTTTTATGAAATTTGGCTGTTTTCTTAGAAGTATACACATGAATCCTCAGGATGTTAAACTGTGTCATTTTGAAAACTCCAAGCAATTCATCCTCAATTGTAAACATTAAGAGTATTCTCTTCATTTATCGGTTCTATACACTAATACTGAGCTTTATAAATGGCGATTCTTGATGTTTGAAAGCACTATCTTCGGAAAAACACTATCTAAAGTTGCCAGATTGTAAACATTATCAGTACTCTTGGCATTTCACAGTTTCTACCTCTAATCTCGGTGATTGAACAAGGCCATAAAGATAGAACGGCTCTATTTCCTAGTATTTCAAGTGTTTCTTACATGTTTCTAATAATTTCCTGGTAATATCACTTTCTATTTTAAGAGTTTTACCAAAACTAGACAGTTTTACTAGAAGTACATACCTGAAACTTCAGGATTTGAACTGTGTCATTCAGAAAACTCCAGGCAATTCAGCCTCAATTGTAAATATAATCAGTATTCTCTACATATAACTGCTATGTACACAAATTCTGAGCTCTATAAACAGCAATGGTTAATGTTTGAATCCACTTTCTTCGGAAAAATAACGTCTGAATTTGCCGGATTGTAAACATTATCAGTACTATTGGCATTTCACAGCTTTCTACTTCTAATCGTGGTGATTGATGCAGCCCATATAGGTAGAAGGGCTCTATTTACTAGTATTTCAAGTGTTTCTTCCATGTTTCTAATCATTTCCCGGGAATATCATTGTGTATTTTGAGAGTTTTACCAAAATTAGACAGTTTTACTAGAAGTATATTCATGAATCTTCAGGATTTGAAGTGTGTCATTCAGAAATCACCAGGCAATTCAGCCTCAATTGTTAATATAATCAGTATTCTCTTCATTGAACGGCTTTATGCACAAATTCTGAGCTGTATAATCAGCAATTCTTAATGTTAGTAAGCACTTTCTTCTGAAAAACACCACCTAAAGTTGCCGGATTGTAAACATTACCAGTACTCTTGGGATTTCACGGCTTTCTACCTCTAATCTCGGTGATTGACCGAGGCCATAAAGATAGTAAGGCTCTATTTACTAGTATTTCAAGCGTTTCTTACATGTTTCTAATCATTTCCTGGGAATATCATTTTGAATTTTAATAGTTTTACCAAACTAGACAGTTTTCATAGAAGTATATACATGAATCTTCAGGATTTGAACTGTGTCATTCAGAAAACTCCGTGAAATTCAGCCTCAATTGTAAATATAATCAGTATTCTCTACATTTAACTGCTATATACACAAATTCTGAGCTCTATAAACAGCAATTCTTAATGTTGAACACACTTTCTTTGGAAAAACACCATCTGAAGTTGCCGGATTGTATACATTATCAGTACTCTTAGCATTTCAAGCTTACTACCTCTAATCTTGGTGATTGAACAAGGCCATAAAGATATAACTGCTCTATTTACTAGTATTTCAAGTGTTTCTTACACGTTTCTAATCATTTCCCGGGAATATCATTGTGTACTTTAAGAGTTTCACCAAAATTAGACAGTTTTCTTTGAAGTGTATACATGAATCTTCAGGGTTTGAACTGTGTCATTCAGAAAACGCCAGGCAATTCAGCCTCAATTGTTAATATCATCAGAATTCTCTTCATTTAACAGCTTTATACACAAATTCTGAGCTGTATAAACAGCAATTTTTAATGTTTGTAAGCACTTTCTTAGGAAAAAACACCATTTAAAGTTGCCAGATTTTAAACATTATCAGTACCCTCGGCATTACACAGCTTTCTACCTCTATTCTCAGTGATTGAACAAGGCCATAAAAATAGAACGGCTCTATTTACTAATATTTCAAGTGTTTCTTACATGTTTCTAATCATTTCCCGGGGCTCTCATTGTAGTTTAAGATTTTTATGAAATTTGGCTGTTTTCTTAGAAGTATACACATGAATCCTCAGGATGTTAAACTGTGTCATTTTGAAAACTCCAAGCAATTCATCCTCAATTGTAAACATTAAGAGTATTCTCTTCATTTATCGGTTCTATACACTAATACTGAGCTTTATAAATGGCGATTCTTGATGTTTGAAAGCACTATCTTCGGAAAAACACTATCTAAAGTTGCCAGATTGTAAACATTATCAGTACTCTTGGCATTTCACAGTTTCTACCTCTAATCTCGGTGATTGAACAAGGCCATAAAGATAGAACGGCTCTATTTCCTAGTATTTCAAGTGTTTCTTACATGTTTCTAATAATTTCCTGGTAATATCACTTTCTATTTTAAGAGTTTTACCAAAACTAGACAGTTTTACTAGAAGTACATACCTGAAACTTCAGGATTTGAACTGTGTCATTCAGAAAACTCCAGGCAATTCAGCCTCAATTGTAAATATAATCAGTATTCTCTACATATAACTGCTATGTACACAAATTCTGAGCTCTATAAACAGCAATGGTTAATGTTTGAATCCACTTTCTTCGGAAAAATAACGTCTGAATTTGCCGGATTGTAAACATTATCAGTACTATTGGCATTTCACAGCTTTCTACTTCTAATCGTGGTGATTGATGCAGCCCATATAGGTAGAAGGGCTCTATTTACTAGTATTTCAAGGGTTTCTTCCATGTTTCTAATCATTTCCCGGGAATATCATTGTGTATTTTGAGAGTTTTACCAAAATTAGACAGTTTTACTAGCAGTATATTCATGAATCTTCAGGATTTGAAGTGCGTCATTCAGAAATCACCAGGCAATTCAGCCTCAATTGTTAATATAATCAGTATTCTCTTCATTGAACGGCTTTATGCACAAATTCTGAGCTGTATAATCAGCAATTCTTAATGTTAGTAAGCACTTTCTTCTGAAAAACACCACCTAAAGTTGCCGGATTGTAAACATTACCAGTACTCTTGGGATTTCACAGCTTTCTACCTCTAATCTCGGTGATTGACCGAGGCCATAAAGATAGTAAGGCTCTATTTACTAGTATTTCAAGCGTTTCTTACATGTTTCTAATCATTTCCTGGGAATATCATTTTGAATTTTAATAGTTTTACCAAACTAGACAGTTTTCATAGAAGTATATACATGAATCTTCAGGATTTGAACTGTGTCATTCAGAAAACTCCGTGAAATTCAGCCTCAATTGTAAATATAATCAGTATTCTCTACATTTAACTGCTATATACACAAATTCTGAGCTCTATAAACAGCAATTCTTAATGTTGAACACACTTTCTTTGGAAAAACACCATCTGAAGTTGCCGGATTGTATACATTATCAGTACTCTTAGCATTTCAAGCTTACTACCTCTAATCTTGGTGATTGAACAAGGCCATAAAGATATAACTGCTCTATTTACTAGTATTTCAAGTGTTTCTTACACGTTTCTAATCATTTCCCGGGAATATCATTGTGTACTTTAAGAGTTTCACCAAAATTAGACAGTTTTCTTTGAAGTGTATACATGAATCTTCAGGGTTTGAACTGTGTCATTCAGAAAACGCCAGGCAATTCAGCCTCAATTGTTAATATCATCAGAATTCTCTTCATTTAACAGCTTTATACACAAATTCTGAGCTGTATAAACAGCAATTTTTAATGTTTGTAAGCACTTTCTTAGGAAAAAACACCATTTAAAGTTGCCAGATTTTAAACATTATCAGTACCCTCGGCATTACACAGCTTTCTACCTCTATTCTCAGTGATTGAACAAGGCCATAAAAATAGAACGGCTCTATTTACTAATATTTCAAGTGTTTCTTACATGTTTCTAATCATTTCCCGGGGCTCTCATTGTAGTTTAAGATTTTTATGAAATTTGGCTGTTTTCTTAGAAGTATACACATGAATCCTCAGGATGTTAAACTGTGTCATTTTGAAAACTCCAAGCAATTCATCCTCAATTGTAAACATTAAGAGTATTCTCTTCATTTATCGGTTCTATACACTAATACTGAGCTTTATAAATGGCGATTCTTGATGTTTGAAAGCACTATCTTCGGAAAAACACTATCTAAAGTTGCCAGATTGTAAACATTATCAGTACTCTTGGCATTTCACAGTTTCTACCTCTAATCTCGGTGATTGAACAAGGCCATAAAGATAGAACGGCTCTATTTCCTAGTATTTCAAGTGTTTCTTACATGTTTCTAATAATTTCCTGGTAATATCACTTTCTATTTTAAGAGTTTTACCAAAACTAGACAGTTTTACTAGAAGTACATACCTGAAACTTCAGGATTTGAACTGTGTCATTCAGAAAACTCCAGGCAATTCAGCCTCAATTGTAAATATAATCAGTATTCTCTACATATAACTGCTATGTACACAAATTCTGAGCTCTATAAACAGCAATGGTTAATGTTTGAATCCACTTTCTTCGGAAAAATAACGTCTGAATTTGCCGGATTGTAAACATTATCAGTACTATTGGCATTTCACAGCTTTCTACTTCTAATCGTGGTGATTGATGCAGCCCATATAGGTAGAAGGGCTCTATTTACTAGTATTTCAAGGGTTTCTTCCATGTTTCTAATCATTTCCCGGGAATATCATTGTGTATTTTGAGAGTTTTACCAAAATTAGACAGTTTTACTAGAAGTATATTCATGAATCTTCAGGATTTGAAGTGCGTCATTCAGAAATCACCAGGCAATTCAGCCTCAATTGTTAATATAATCAGTATTCTCTTCATTGAACGGCTTTATGCACAAATTCTGAGCTGTATAATCAGCAATTCTTAATGTTAGTAAGCACTTTCTTCTGAAAAACACCACCTAAAGTTGCCGGATTGTAAACATTACCAGTACTCTTGGGATTTCACAGCTTTCTACCTCTAATCTCGGTGATTGACCGAGGCCATAAAGATAGTAAGGCTCTATTTACTAGTATTTCAAGCGTTTCTTACATGTTTCTAATCATTTCCTGGGAATATCATTTTGAATTTTAATAGTTTTACCAAACTAGACAGTTTTCATAGAAGTATATACATGAATCTTCAGGATTTGAACTGTGTCATTCAGAAAACTCCGTGAAATTCAGCCTCAATTGTAAATATAATCAGTATTCTCTACATTTAACTGCTATATACACAAATTCTGAGCTCTATAAACAGCAATTCTTAATGTTGAGCACACTTTCTTTGGAAAAACACCATCTGAAGTTGCCGGATTGTATACATTATCAGTACTCTTAGCATTTCAAGCTTACTACCTCTAATCTTGGTGATTGAACAAGGCCATAAAGATATAACTGCTCTATTTACTAGTATTTCAAGTGTTTCTTACACGTTTCTAATCATTTCCCGGGAATATCATTGTGTATTTTAAGAGTTTCACCAAAATTAGACAGTTTTCTTTGAAGTGTATACATGAATCTTCAGGGTTTGAACTGTGTCATTCAGAAAACGCCAGGCAATTCAGCCTCAATTGTTAATATCATCAGAATTCTCTTCATTTAACAGCTTTATACACAAATTCTGAGCTGTATAAACAGCAATTTTTAATGTTTGTAAGCACTTTCTTAGGAAAAAACACCATTTAAAGTTGCCAGATTTTAAACATTATCAGTACCCTCGGCATTACACAGCTTTCTACCTCTATTCTCAGTGATTGAACAAGGCCATAAAAATAGAACGGCTCTATTTACTAATATTTCAAGTGTTTCTTACATGTTTCTAATCATTTCCCGGGGCTCTCATTGTAGTTTAAGATTTTTATGAAATTTGGCTGTTTTCTTAGAAGTATACACATGAATCCTCAGGATGTTAAACTGTGTCATTTTGAAAACTCCAAGCAATTCATCCTCAATTGTAAACATTAAGAGTATTCTCTTCATTTATCGGTTCTATACACTAATACTGAGCTTTATAAATGGCGATTCTTGATGTTTGAAAGCACTATCTTCGGAAAAACACTATCTAAAGTTGCCAGATTGTAAACATTATCAGTACTCTTGGCATTTCACAGTTTCTACCTCTAATCTCGGTGATTGAACAAGGCCATAAAGATAGAACGGCTCTATTTCCTAGTATTTCAAGTGTTTCTTACATGTTTCTAATAATTTCCTGGTAATATCACTTTCTATTTTAAGAGTTTTACCAAAACTAGACAGTTTTACTAGAAGTACATACCTGAAACTTCAGGATTTGAACTGTGTCATTCAGAAAACTCCAGGCAATTCAGCCTCAATTGTAAATATAATCAGTATTCTCTACATATAACTGCTATGTACACAAATTCTGAGCTCTATAAACAGCAATGGTTAATGTTTGAATCCACTTTCTTCGGAAAAATAACATCTGAATTTGCCGGATTGTAAACATTATCAGTACTATTGGCATTTCACAGCTTTCTACTTCTAATCGTGGTGATTGATGCAGCCCATATAGGTAGAAGGGCTCTATTTACTAGTATTTCAAGTGTTTCTTCCATGTTTCTAATCATTTCCCGGGAATATCATTGTGTATTTTGAGAGTTTACCAAAATTAGACAGTTTTACTAGAAGTATATTCATGAATCTTCAGGATTTGAAGTGCGTCATTCAGAAATCACCAGGCAATTCAGCCTCAATTGTTAATATAATCAGTATTCTCTTCATTGAACGGCTTTATGCACAAATTCTGAGCTGTATAATCAGCAATTCTTAATGTTAGTAAGCACTTTCTTCTGAAAAACACCACCTAAAGTTGCCGGATTGTAAACATTACCAGTACTCTTGGGATTTCACAGCTTTCTACCTCTAATCTCGGTGATTGACCGAGGCCATAAAGATAGTAAGGCTCTATTTACTAGTATTTCAAGCGTTTCTTACATGTTTCTAATCATTTCCTGGGAATATCATTTTGAATTTTAATAGTTTTTACCAAACTAGACAGTTTTCATAGAAGTATATACATGAATCTTCAGGATTTGAACTGTGTCATTCAGAAAACTCCGTGAAATTCAGCCTCAATTGTAAATATAATCAGTATTCTCTACATTTAACTGCTATATACACAAATTCTGAGCTCTATAAACAGCAATTCTTAATGTTGAGCACACTTTCTTTGGAAAAACACCATCTGAAGTTGCCGGATTGTATACATTATCAGTACTCTTAGCATTTCAAGCTTACTACCTCTAATCTTGGTGATTGAACAAGGCCATAAAGATATAACTGCTCTATTTACTAGTATTTCAAGTGTTTCTTACACGTTTCTAATCATTTCCCGGGAATATCATTGTGTACTTTAAGAGTTTCACCAAAATTAGACAGTTTTCTTTGAAGTGTATACATGATTCTTCAGGGTTTGAACTGTGTCATTCAGAAAACGCCAGGCAATTCAGCCTCAATTGTTAATATCATCAGAATTCTCTTCATTTAACAGCTTTATACACAAATTCTGAGCTGTATAAACAGCAATTTTTTAATGTTTGTAAGCACTTTCTTAGGAAAAAACACCATTTAAAGTTGCCAGATTTTAAACATTATCAGTACCCTCGGCATTACACAGCTTTCTACCTCTATTCTCAGTGATTGAACAAGGCCATAAAAATAGAACGGCTCTATTTACTAATATTTCAAGTGTTTCTTACATGTTTCTAATCATTTCCCGGGGCTCTCATTGTAGTTTAAGATTTTTATGAAATTTGGCTGTTTTCTTAGAAGTATACACATGAATCCTCAGGATGTTAAACTGTGTCATTTTGAAAACTCCAAGCAATTCATCCTCAATTGTAAACATTAAGAGTATTCTCTTCATTTATCGGTTCTATACACTAATACTGAGCTTTATAAATGGCGATTCTTGATGTTTGAAAGCACTATCTTCGGAAAAACACTATCTAAAGTTGCCAGATTGTAAACATTATCAGTACTCTTGGCATTTCACAGTTTCTACCTCTAATCTCGGTGATTGAACAAGGCCATAAAGATAGAACGGCTCTATTTCCTAGTATTTCAAGTGTTTCCTTACATGTTTCTAATAATTTCCTGGTAATTATCACTTTCTATTTTAAGAGTTTTACCAAAACTAGACAGTTTTACTAGAAGTACATACCTGAAACTTCAGGATTTGAACTGTGTCATTCAGAAAACTCCAGGCAATTCAGCCTCAATTGTAAATATAATCAGTATTCTCTACATATAACTGCTATGTACACAAATTCTGAGCTCTATAAAACAGCAATGGTTAATGTTTGAATCCACTTTCTTCGGAAAAATAACGTCTGAATTTGCCGGATTGTAAACATTATCAGTACTATTGGCATTTCACAGCTTTCTACTTCTAATCGTGGTGATTGATGCAGCCCATATAGGTAGAAGGGCTCTATTTACTAGTATTTCAAGTGTTTCTTCCATGTTTCTAATCATTTCCCGGGAATATCATTGTGTATTTTGAGAGTTTTACCAAAATTAGACAGTTTTACTAGAAGTATATTCATGAATCTTCAGGATTTGAAGTGCGTCATTCAGAAATCACCAGGCAATTCAGCCTCAATTGTTAATATAATCAGTATTCTCTTCATTGAACGGCTTTATGCACAAATTCTGAGCTGTATAATCAGCAATTCTTAATGTTAGTAAGCACTTTCTTCTGAAAAACACCACCTAAAGTTGCCGGATTGTAAACATTACCAGTACTCTTGGGATTTCACAGCTTTCTACCTCTAATCTCGGTGATTGACCGAGGCCATAAAGATAGTAAGGCTCTATTTACTAGTATTTCAAGCGTTTCTTACATGTTTCTAATCATTTCCTGGGAATATCATTTTGAATTTTAATAGTTTTACCAAACTAGACAGTTTTCATAGAAGTATATACATGAATCTTCAGGATTTGAACTGTGTCATTCAGAAAACTCCGTGAAATTCAGCCTCAATTGTAAATATAATCAGTATTCTCTACATTTAACTGCTATATACACAAATTCTGAGCTCTATAAACAGCAATTCTTAATGTTGAGCACACTTTCTTTGGAAAAACACCATCTGAAGTTGCCGGATTGTATACATTATCAGTACTCTTAGCATTTCAAGCTTACTACCTCTAATCTTGGTGATTGAACAAGGCCATAAAGATATAACTGCTCTATTTACTAGTATTTCAAGTGTTTCTTACACGTTTCTAATCATTTCCCGGGAATATCATTGTGTATTTTAAGAGTTTCACCAAAATTAGAACAGTTTTCTTTGAAGTGTATACATGAATCTTCAGGGTTTGAACTGTGTCATTCAGAAAACGCCAGGCAATTCAGCCTCAATTGTTAATATCATCAGAATTCTCTTCATTTAACAGCTTTATACACAAATTCTGAGCTGTATAAACAGCATTTTTAATGTTTGTAAGCACTTTCTTAGGAAAAAACACCATTTAAAGTTGCCAGATTTTAAACATTATCAGTACCCTCGGCATTACACAGCTTTCTACCTCTATTCTCAGTGATTGAACAAGGCCATAAAAATAGAACGGCTCTATTTACTAATATTTCAAGTGTTTCTTACATGTTTCTAATCATTTCCCGGGGCTCTCATTGTAGTTTAAGATTTTTATGAAATTTGGCTGTTTTCTTAGAAGTATACACATGAATCCTCAGGATGTTAAACTGTGTCATTTTGAAAACTCCAAGCAATTCATCCTCAATTGTAAACATTAAGAGTATTCTCTTCATTTATCGGTTCTATACACTAATACTGAGCTTTATAAATGGCGATTCTTGATGTTTGAAAGCACTATCTTCGGAAAAACACTATCTAAAGTTGCCAGATTGTAAACATTATCAGTACTCTTGGCATTTCACAGTTTCTACCTCTAATCTCGGTGATTGAACAAGGCCATAAAGATAGAACGGCTCTATTTCCTAGTATTTCAAGTGTTTCTTACTTGTTTCTAATAATTTCCTGGTAATATCACTTTCTATTTTAAGAGTTTTACCAAAACTAGACAGTTTTACTAGAAGTACATACCTGAAACTTCAGGATTTGAACTGTGTCATTCAGAAAACTCCAGGCAATTCAGCCTCAATTGTAAATATAATCAGTATTCTCTACATATAACTGCTATGTACACAATTCTGAGCTCTATAAACAGCAATGGTTAATGTTTGAATCCACTTTCTTCGGAAAAATAACGTCTGAATTTGCCGGATTGTAAACATTATCAGTACTATTGGCATTTCACAGCTCTCTACTTCTAATCGTGGTGATTGATGCAGCCCATATAGGTAGAAGGGCTCTATTTACTAGTATTTCAAGTGTTTCTTCCATGTTTCTAATCATTTCCCGGGAATATCATTGTGTATTTTGAGAGTTTTACCAAAATTAGACAGTTTTACTAGAAGTATATTCATGAATCTTCAGGATTTGAAGTGCGTCATTCAGAAATCACCAGGCAATTCAGCCTCAATTGTTAATATAATCAGTATTCTCTTCATTGAACGGCTTTATGCACAAATTCTGAGCTGTATAATCAGCAATTCTTAATGTTAGTAAGCACTTTCTTCTGAAAAACACCACCTAAATTTGCCGGATTGTAAACATTACCAGTACTCTTTTGATTTCACAGCTTTCTACCTCTAATCTCGGTGATTAACCGAGGCCATAAAGATAGTAAGGCTCTATTTACTAGTATTTCAAGCGTTTCTTACATGTTTCTAATCATTTCCTGGGAATATCATTTTGAATTTTAATAGTTTTACCAAACTAGACAGTTTTCATAGAAGTATATACATGAATCTTCAGGATTTGAACTGTGTCATTCAGAAAACTCCGTGAAATTCAGCCTCAATTGTAAATATAATCAGTATTCTCTACATTAACTGCTATATACACAAATTCTGAGCTCTATAAACAGCAATTCTTAATGTTGAACACACTTTCTTTGGAAAAACACCATCTGAAGTTGCCGGATTGTATACATTATCAGTACTCTTAGCATTTCAAGCTTACTACCTCTAATCTTGGTGATTGAACAAGGCCATAAAGATATAACTGCTCTATTTACTAGTATTTCAAGTGTTTCTTACACGTTTCTAATCATTTCCCGGGAATATCATTGTGTACTTTAAGAGTTTTCACCAAAATTAGACAGTTTTCTTTGAAGTGTATACATGAATCTTCAGGGTTTGAACTGTGTCATTCAGAAAACGCCAGGCAATTCAGCCTCAATTGTTAATATCATCAGAATTCTCTTCATTTAACAGCTTTATACACAAATTCTGAGCTGTATAAACAGCAATTTTTAATGTTTGTAAGCACTTTCTTAGGAAAAACACCATTTAAAGTTGCCAGATTTTAAACATTATCAGTACCCTCGGCATTACACAGCTTTCTACCTCTATTCTCAGTGATTGAACAAGGCCATAAAAATAGAACGGCTCTATTTACTAATATTTCAAGTGTTTCTTACATGTTTCTAATCATTTCCCGGGGCTCTCATTGTAGTTTAAGATTTTTATGAAATTTGGCTGTTTTCTTAGAAGTATACACATGAATCCTCAGGATGTTAAACTGTGTCATTTTGAAAACTCCAAGCAATTCATCCTCAATTGTAAACATTAAGAGTATTCTCTTCATTTATCGGTTCTATACACTAATACTGAGCTTTATAAATGGCGATTCTTGATGTTTGAAAGCACTATCTTCGGAAAAACACTATCTAAAGTTGCCAGATTGTAAACATTATCAGTACTCTTGGCATTTCACAGTTTCTACCTCTAATCTCGGTGATTGAACAAGGCCATAAAGATAGAACGGCTCTATTTCCTAGTATTTCAAGTGTTTCTTACATGTTTCTAATAATTTCCTGGTAATATCACTTTCTATTTTAAGAGTTTTACCAAAACTAGACAGTTTTACTAGAAGTACATACCTGAAACTTCAGGATTTGAACTGTGTCATTCAGAAAACTCCAGGCAATTCAGCCTCAATTGTAAATATAATCAGTATTCTCTACATATAACTGCTATGTACACAAATTCTGAGCTCTATAAACAGCAATGGTTAATGTTTGAATCCACTTTCTTCGGAAAAATAACGTCTGAATTTGCCGGATTGTAAACATTATCAGTACTATTGGCATTTCACAGCTTTCTACTTCTAATCATGGTGATTGATGCAGCCCATATAGGTAGAAGGGCTCTATTTACTAGTATTTCAAGGGTTTCTTCCATGTTTCTAATCATTTCCCGGGAATATCATTGTGTATTTTGAGAGTTTTACCAAAATTAGACAGTTTTACTAGCAGTATATTCATGAATCTTCAGGATTTGAAGTGCGTCATTCAGAAATCACCAGGCAATTCAGCCTCAATTGTTAATATAATCAGTATTCTCTTCATTGAACGGCTTTATGCACAAATTCTGAGCTGTATAATCAGCAATTCTTAATGTTAGTAAGCACTTTCTTCTGAAAAACACCACCTAAAGTTGCCGGATTGTAAACATTACCAGTACTCTTGGGATTTCACAGCTTTCTACCTCTAATCTCGGTGATTGACCGAGGCCATAAAGATAGTAAGGCTCTATTTACTAGTATTTCAAGCGTTTCTTACATGTTTCTAATCATTTCCTGGGAATATCATTTTGAATTTTAATAGTTTTACCAAACTAGACAGTTTTCATAAAAGTATATACATGAATCTTCAGGATTTGAACTGTGTCATTCAGAAAACTCCGTGAAATTCAGCCTCAATTGTAAATATAATCAGTATTCTCTACATTTAACTGCTATATACACAAATTCTGAGCTCTATAAACAGCAATTCTTAATGTTGAGCACACTTTCTTTGGAAAAAACACCATCTGAAGTTGCCGGATTGTATACATTATCAGTACTCTTAGCATTTCAAGCTTACTACCTCTAATCTTGGTGATTGAACAAGGCCATAAAGATATAACTGCTCTATTTACTAGTATTTCAAGTGTTTCTTACACGTTTCTAATCATTTCCCGGGAATATCATTGTGTATTTTAAGAGTTTCACCAAAATTAGACAGTTTTCTTTGAAGTGTATACATGAATCTTCAGGGTTTGAACTGTGTCATTCAGAAAACGCCAGGCAATTCAGCCTCAATTGTTAATATCATCAGAATTCTCTTCATTTAACAGCTTTATACACAAATTCTGAGCTGTATAAACAGCAATTTTTAATGTTTGTAAGCACTTTCTTAGGAAAAAACACCATTTAAAGTTGCCAGATTTTAAACATTATCAGTACCCTCGGCATTACACAGCTTTCTACCTCTATTCTCAGTGATTGAACAAGGCCATAAAAATAGAACGGCTCTATTTACTAATATTTCAAGTGTTTCTTACATGTTTCTAATCATTTCCCGGGGCTCTCATTGTAGTTTAAGATTTTTATGAAATTTGGCTGTTTTCTTAGAAGTATACACATGAATCCTCAGGATGTTAAACTGTGTCATTTTGAAAACTCCAAGCAATTCATCCTCAAT